>NC_134402.1:433565878-433658378 GCF_038048845.1 Mixophyes fleayi | reverse complement strand
GTAGGGTATAGGAGGCCCAAACAAAAGGGTAATGAAGAAAAAGTTCCAATACTATTCTTGACAGTGACAAACAAATATTATTGAAAGCCAGAAAAAGGAAATCAAAGGCAAATAAACACAACCTTCACTTATAATAATAACAAACTTTAAAATTAAGGCCTAATATAACTTTGGTAAGCCGCAGATTTCCATCTCCCCACTGTTTTAATAGCATCCACCAAGGCCCCCGACAAGGCCGCGGACGTGGCTGCACCAATTCTAAAGGAATGTGAGCTGAAAAAGGAAGGGTTAAGGCCTAGCAACTTTATCGCCTGTTTCAACACCGCATTGAACTGATATCTTGTAAGCTGCGCTTCATCCTTATGTATCGGAAAAACTGAGCTGACAGGCCTAATTAAACTAAATTGGGTGGCTAACACCACTGGGCATAACTCTTTATTTTTATGGGCCTGCAAATGTAACTAGCAACCTCTTCCTTTCTGATCAGTTTTTGAACTGGCTATCTTACAGCTCAGATGATCCTCTTGTATGACCACGTTTTCCGTAAGCAAACCTATAGAGCCCCGACCTGCTGCTTGCCCCACTAGCTCCGACACCCGGAACGCCCCTAAAAATGCCAGGCTAAACGCAGTACGAAAAAGCAGGACCTCATACTCGTCCCACGCCACCTCCACTAAGATCCGTATCAGCTGGGATAAAATTTGTATGGTAACAGGGTGCGGCGTATCCGTTGTGGTAGGTCTTGCCTTTGCCCAACCTTTAAGAGCCTTAGATATTAAAAAGCCTTTAGTTATGTCCACCGCGCCATTCAGCCGTGACATAAACGAAATGCTCGCCAGTGTAGATGACATACTAGCTTAAGACGCTCCCTCACAAAACTTCAACCACATGAACTCCATTACCGCATCCCGCTGACCTGTCTCCGACTGTTCCTTGGTAGCACTGAACTGGACCCACTGCCACCACGCTGCTCGATAAACTCGCAATGTTGACTGTGCCAGGCCGCGTTCCGCTAGACTTCTTATGACGGCGTGATGATCTGCCAAACACAAGGGGGACAGGGAATGCCTATGCTATTTGCGTGAGGGGCCAGTTCGCGGAATCTCCTCCACTGAAAACGAGATAAAGTATCCGCTATTTCGTTGTTAGCCCCAGGGACATGACGTGCATTAAAAGTTATGTCATACTCCAGGCACCGAAGTATCAGGTGACGCAGCAACGCTATCGCCTGAGGGGAAGATGCGCTCTGGCTATTAACGGACTGGACCACCCCCAGGTTATCACACCAAAAAACCACGTGCTTGCCCCGAAGAGCGACAGCCCATAGCTCCATGGCCACGATAATCGGGAATAGCTCCAGTACGACCAAATTCTTAACCCATCTGCTTCTATGCCACGACTCCTGCCAAGCCTCTGCACACCACTGCCCACCAATATAAGCTCCAAAACCCTGCGATCCCGAAGCATCTGTGAACAGCTCGAGGGTAGCGTTGTTTTACCGTTCATCTCTATCATCTCTAATTTCCTGTGACAATCGGACCGCTACATGGGGTTTTCTCTTTCCCGCTATGGCTCTTTGCAATTTACGACAGAAAACCCTGCCCATTGGAATCACTCTGCACGCAAAGTTAAAAAGCCCCAGGAGTGACTGAACTTTTTTCAATGGCATGTAGGGGGAGCTAAGAGTGAGCACAATCGCCTCTCCCAATTTCTTCAACTTATCCTCCGGGAGCCTACAACAACCCACTTCTGAGTCAATCTCAATGCCTAAAAAAGCTAAAACAATGAGCAGGACCCTCCATCTTATCGCTGGAAATAGGAACTCCCATCACCGTAAAAAGGGCCTGAGCGGATTGTAGAATATCTAAGCAAATGCTGGACTTGTCTGGGCCAATAATCAAAAAATCGTCTAGGTAGTGCGCAAGCCCCCTGTGTCCAGTCCCAGCCTGAATGCACCAGTGTAAAAAGCTGCTGAACTTCTCGAAAAGGGCACACGAAATCGAGCAGCCCATGGGCAGGCAGCGGTCGACATAAAACCTGCCGCGGTGTCTAAAGCCCATAAATTGGAACGATTCAGGATGGAGCGGCAACAGACGGAAAGCTGACTCTATGTCAATCTCGGCCATTAATGCCCCCTCCCCACACTCCTGAACTAGGGCCAGGGCGTCCTCAAATGACTGATATTGAACAGCACTAACTGCCGGGTCTATGGCGTCATTTACAGATTTGCCTAATGGGTAAGACAGGTGTTGAATGAGTCTGAACTTCCCCTCTGCTTATTTGGGCACCACACCCACAGGGGACACTACCAGATTGGGGATGGCTACGTTCAAAAAGGGGCCTAACATCCGGCCTAACCGTACCTCCTTGGCAATTTTTTCATCCAGAACTTCTGGAAATATGTACGCTGATTTCAAGTTACGGGGCCAGGGTAAATCTAATTTTTTAAAGATAGGAATTCTGAACCCAAAATGAAAACCTTCCCTAATTATGGCTGCAGCCTTGGCGTCGCTATAAAGTGACAGCCACTTATCTAATACCTCAATCTTAACTGGGGATTTGGCCTTGACCCGGAGCAGCTGTAGCAGCCCCACGTCCTCTCCCACCCCCAATTCTGGAACTAACGCATTCCGATGCGGGGTGAAATCCGCCGCAGTTGGCACAGGAGTGACGAAATCTACACGCCACGCCCCTCTGGCACGTCCCTGAATTGAAAGCGAAACACTTTCCTTTGCCGGGGAGGAGCTGATGCGCCCTCCCCGCCCCAGGAAATCGCCTCGCCTGTGCCGACTCCTGCTTCTGACTACTAGGCCTCATGAGGTCCATCCAAGTGTCGATGTCTTTAAAACCCAGGGGTAATTTCTCCCGCCCTGTGCTGTTTTTATGAAACATCGCATCATAGGCCCTCCAAATGACTGGCCCGTCTTTTAAGTAAATGTCTGTAATCAAGTGAAGATACTTCCAAACCTCTACCTGCTCTTCCGGCCTAAAGTCTGTGTACAATGTTGCAAAAACACAAAATCCCTTAACCCATCTAGGGAATGTTTTGTAATTCTCTTTTCCTACCCCGTTCTTATCCACGGCGGCTTCTAACCCTTTCTTACCCTCATCCGTCAAGGTGAACATATCAACGTAAAAACCCTTTTTAATTTTATCTCTGACACTCGGCCGAATGCCATAAAGCAAAGCTTCGTTTTCGACTCTCCCTGAATCGCCAGCTCGCGCCATTATATCTGGCCCTAGTGCCTGTAGAGGCCTGGGAACTCGCTTGCCTACCAGCTGAGTCTGTAATAGTTTAATCAGCTTGTGAGGCCTATGACTGGATCCAGAGGATTCCTCACTAGTTGTAGACTTCACAGGGCTAATATCACGTGGTTTATGTGCAGAATCAGAAATGTTTTTACCTCTCTCCTCCGTGGTTGTCACCTCCGGCACGACCGCTGTCCCAGCTTCCGACCTTGCCGACACATCCCCAATGACCGATCTGCCGCTCCTGACGAAGACCCACCAGCCACCCCTCCCATCTCCACTGAACGAAATCCTGCCTCCTGGGGCGCCAGCTGCTGTGTCTGCAAAACTGAACAAACGCTGTCGTTAGTGTCTGTCACAACAATGGAAACATTCCCTACAGTCCCTAAATCCGGCGGGGTAAAGCTAGCTGGCACAAATGACGCCAAAGCGCCAAATCTATCCCGAGCCGAAGACAAGTAGTCGGGTTCTCCGTGACCATAATCAAAAACCCTGCCACTCACCCGCTCCGAGCGGGAACCGTAAACATCCTCTACTCTCTCACTTTGCCCTACGTATCTGTGGTAACTGCTTTCCATAACTTGCCTATAATACGGGGGTTATAACTGCTGACGGTGAACTCTACTCCCCAAACCCCCTGTCTGGCCCCCATAGTGAAAGGTTTCATCCCCTCTCATCCCGAGCTGCCCTCGAGTGTCCCAATCCCCCCGTACCTCTAGCGGGTCCCGACTCCAAAGCCCCCTATTCTCTTCCCTGTTGCGGGCAAAAAAGGCCCTACGCTCCAAACTTGCCTCCTCCCCGCCCCCTGAGGAAAGATAAAGTGATCTGCGGGCGGACATGGGCTGGGCCTGAAACTGCGCTCCCCATGCTGACCCCCTGGTGCTGCTGGTCAAAAAAGGGCTTGGGGGAAAATAAAGTGGGGGCCTGACACCGAGCACCTCCGTTCCTCTCATTAGCAGCCGTCACGGGGGGGTTAATGGCAATACCACTCCTGTGCTGCTAGACATGTGTTCCCGCACCCCCCCTAGTGGCCAGTTAATCCCGCTGACATCTTGCTGTTCTCCACTCTGGAGAGGAGGGGTGACAGCCCCTTCCTCCCCAACCGTGTCTACCACCCTAAAGCTGCCACTATGGGACCTCCCAGGTAATCTGTGCCCCCCCCCCACGGACAGACCAGGCTCCAGCAACGGAAGGGAACTCCCACACTGGAGGCCGCGATCTGCGCATGCGCACGCGGCCCGGCGGTTCAGACTGAACCGTCGCGACGCGCCCGACAGACCTCCTCCTGCCACGGCTCCCTGGGCAGGTAGGAGGACCACTGGACCCCAATGAAGGTAACAGACCATGCCCCCACCGGAGCCCCCGCTAGACCCCGCGACCTCATCCCCAAGATGGCGACGGACCTCGTCTGTGGAGGGGGAATGGAGGCGAGCGGGCCTGACTACTGCTCTACGTGGACGGGGCATGATAACAACAAAATGCACAGTAACACACAATTGCACAGAGCAGGGGAAAGGAAAAGGGGGAGACAGATATGGAAAATACAAAAAAGGAAACAGACACCAGAAATAGTTAATAAAAGTTTAATGTGGGAGAAAACAAGTATAAAAGATTAAACATACATAAAAGACCAGAAAAAGGGGGAACCAGAAAGAGAAAGAAACAACAGAATACAATTTTAGAAACAATATTCCTTATCTGACTCCATGTGCTCTCCCTCAGGATTCTGCAAACCGAGTGACTAAGAACAGGAAATGCCTCCCCTCTACAAAGCCACAAGGCCCTCCCCTCCTCATCATTGGCCAGCTCAAAACCCCATGTTAACTCTTTAAGGTAAGTGCAACTACGAAGCAACACTGTCACTATTTACTTTCGTTCGTCTAAAAGGGGACTCTCTTGTATGTATATATATATATATATATATGTATATATATATATATATATATATATATATATATATATATAGAGAGAGAGAGAGAGAGAGAGAGATAGCTATATATATATATATATATATATATATATATATATATATATATATATGTAGATATGTACAGTGTCATAATAACTATCCTCCTCCCCAGGTCTAAAACAGTGATTGAAGCAGAGCTGCAACCTTTTAACAGAAGACATGTGTCAGGTACAGCTCCTAATTAGGCTGCAGACCGAGAAGACCTGGTCTGTGCCTTTTGCATAAAACCCACCCTATTCTCTATATACAAAGCACCAGGGACCCTTAACAGCTTTTGCTGAAGCCGAACACACTCTTTTGAATTGTGCTTCCTATGCATAGCAATCTCCCTGGGTTTAAAAGCATGCGAGTCAGACAGCATGGCACATGAATACCTTCCATTCAAACTAGTGACTCTGTCACAATACACAGACACACATGCACACACTTGGCAAACCTGAATTTGACTAGATTTGAACCTGCACACTCAAAGAAAAGGTTGTTGTTGTTGGAAAATAAGCCTTGTATCAGCAACCAGCTACAAATCAGTGGCAGGAACTCAATTCAATCCATTCACCTGGTTTCCTTCATCTCATCTCTCTCTGTCTTCTGTCGCTGTGTGTTCTCTTTTTGTTGATCGATGATAGATTTGTTTACAGATTATCTGCCAAGCAAAGCCTTAAGTGACAGTCAATCAATTATATAGGAGCATAATTTTTTTTTAAACCCATCATCTTGATTGTTATGTCACCAGCTTTATTTATAAACAAGTAAACCCGTGCATGATACTCATGCATTCTAGTCAAATCAAGCTGCTTAAGGTGTTAAAAAGGTTCTTGTCATGCATTTGGGCCTAGCCCAGGCCTCAACCACCAACCACTCCCCACTGTCACCCCCGGCAACCACCAACCACTCCCAACTGTCACTTCTCCTTCAAGAAATATATATATATATATATATATATATATATATTTATTTATTTTTTAATCTTTATAAACACTTTTAACAATTAACAAATTAAATTAACAAATTAAAAACATCTTAGTATACCAAATTTCAGCCCTTTCTGAATTTTTTTTTACACACACACTAAGAATTTAGTAGGTCAGTGTATAATTCCGCCCAGCAGGTGGTGCTGCAGCTTGGTTTTATTTTTTTCCACACACACACAGACAGACTAACACATGCCACTAGACATTTATATTATAGATAATTTATCTTTGTCTCAAGTGTCTTATGCTAAATATTTTCAGGGATGTTTTAGATAATGGACATGCCGTATTCAGAGCTTATTCTGCATCCTAGAATAGTAATGTCGCACCCACTTGCTAATGTTCAGATCATTGAAGATAGACCAATTGAACTGTTGCCTGTGCTATTCACACACACAGACACACACACTTGGCAATACTGAGCTTGACTAGATTTTAACCGACACAATCAAAGAAAAGCTAGTTGTTGTTGGCAAACAAGCCTTGTATCAGCAACCAGCTGCAAATCAGTGGCAGGAACTCAGTTCTACCCATCCACCTGATTTCCTTCATCTCATCTCTCTCTGTCTTCTGTCGCTGTGTGTTCTCTTTTTGTTGATCAATGACAGATTAGTTTACTAGTTTAGTCTTGCCTGTGCTATACACACACACACACACACACACACAAACACACAAACATATTAAGCTAATGTGGGGAATAGGTACCATCTCATGTGGTAGATATTAGCGAACGGCAGCTATGAATCACATAAGTCCATAGTTTTCGGTATAACGGACCTCAGCCAGTTTTATTAAGCATATTGAAATAGGCAAAACATAAAATAAAGGCCTTGCCTGTCTAGCACTAACTAAACATTTCGGTAACACCCTCTCTCAAGAGTGGGATCTTGTGTCCCAGACACATACTCAAAGATATTTGCTCACCTTAGCATAGTCTCTCAGGAGACATATAGCCTTCTCCCGAGTTCAGAGAGACAGAGTGAACAGTCTACCTGCATTTTTTCAGCACCTCCCCAGGTCCAACTCCTGATTAGCCTGCTGTGAGACAGGAAGGCCAGAAGATCCGGACTGGGCCTATGTGTCACATATCCCCCTGCCCTGTTTAATCCATAGGGGAAAACTTTTAACTTAACAAAATAGCCTGTTTTTAAGACCTATGAGGTGCCAGTGAGTGGATATTAGCCTATATATCCAGTTGGGGCTTTTTGTACCAATCCATGTGCACTTTAAGCTGCAAATAGCAATTGTAAGTGCTGTTAACTGAAAAAATAAGTTTATGACAAGTGAAATAAACACAGTTCTGATGTCCTCTCAGTAGGTTACAAGAAGAATTATGGAGGCTGACAGAGGGTGAGATGTTAAAGTTTTGTAGATATACTCTAGGGGAGGTAAGGGTTTGGTCAGTTAAGATAGAGGAACAGCTGTGGGAAATGGCTTGTGTGAGCAAGAGATTTCAAGTTTCACAGAGGAATTGTCATGAATTGTGTTCTTAGCCCTGTTTACGCTACTCGGTGTTATCATATCACCATACATCTTTCTATTGTCAGAATGCAGCATTCTAAATCCTGGGTCAAAGCGTGATTTCTTCCTGCTGCACAGGAGACTGACATCTTGAGTGAGACATTTTGCTACATCCTGCCTATTCTGAGCACCTGAGTTCATCCAGCAATTATCTCCCTCTGCAGACTATAAAAGTCACCTCTTACACTCAGCTAGTTGCCAGTGCAACACTTTCCTAGTTCTATCTTGCCACTGTTGCTGTTTGTTTGCTGCATCATTCTGCATGCTGCTGTACAGACTTCAGCCATTAACTCTTCATCTGGATTCAGCTTCATTCTGCCTACTGCTGTACATACTTCAGCCATTAACCCTTTGTGTGGATTCAGATTCATTCTATCTGCTGCTAAACAGATTACAGTTTTCACCCCTCTTGTGGATCCAGCTCTCTTCAGCCTATTCCTCTGACTCAACTACTGATTATTTGGGATAATGTGTTATTGCTCTGAGACGTCCAACTTCTGGAGCCATCTCTGTGTCTCTGGGCACTGGCTTCCAGTTCCAGACTTGATGCAGGTTTTGAGTTCTGAGTTGCCCGGGGCCAGTTCCAGGCTTATCCCGTTCAGGAGGTAGTTACCCCTGATAATCCATTGACTGAGTTCTGAGCCTTCCCATTCCCAGTTTTAGTACAATAATCTTCTGAATTTTTGGATCCTTGTGGGTACTGAGTCTCTGGCCGTGAGTTCAGTCCCTCTTTTCCTTTGTCAAGGTTCCAGTCCACCAGATCCAGATTCCAGTCGCTACTGCAGTATGGAATCCAGTCCAGCATTCCTCCTCCTGTCATCTGGTAAACAGGAATAGAGCACATCCTCCCTCTATGAGCAAGACCTTCATCCAGCCTCCTAGTTTTCACTTCATCTCTGCCACATCTAGTTCCAAGGGTCCCGAGACAGATCCCAGAAACCCTATTGCCATGACAGGAATCATGTCCATTGCTTTTTGGTTTAAACAGTCCATAGTGGATGATTTTCTGGCTTTTTCAGTTAAAACGAAAAACAAAAAACAGATTTCCTATTTTTGAAGAATTCCTCAAGGGACACCGTAATGTCACAAAATGTATTAGTGAACCATGCACGGAACTGCACATGGTTTAGTGACAGAAAATGCGGACTGTCTATACTTTGCACAGAATTATGGGCAGACCTTGGAGATAGGTGCAGTGATGTCCTGGATTATGCATGCAATCCTCAAAGACAACATTCTGTTGTGCGAGATAAAATATGAGCTCGCTCAGTGGGACATATGCACTTTTCTTTATATGGATATATACAATTAGGAGCAGTCAGTCATATAACTGTAACACCCCCTAGTGGTGTTCTAGTAAAACCCTCACCTCAGTGAATATAGGAGGGGTCACCTAGAGGGTAAGCTAGAAGTTTATAAAAAGTTACATAAACTGGTTACCATGGTGATAACCCAGCCCAGTCTGTGAGACTGAGTGAGAAGAAGGAGGGGCTGTCAGAAAGGGGGGAAAGGAGATAGAGGGAAAAAGATAGGGAGGAGACACAAGAGGAGAGAGATGGTAGCTGGGGACCTGGGGTTGAAGCTCCCAGGCTCCCCGAGCATTGCCTGGCTGTCTGAGCGTGGTGACTGAGCCAGGGCAAGGAATGTGTGCCCTGGATGAGGGGGAGAACTCCATGTCACTATAGATAACCCAAGATAGAGGGGGACACTTCGCATGGAAGAGGCCCTGGAGTGAGGGCTGCTACAAGAGGCTAGGTAGCTGTAGTGTCAGATCCTGAGGCTGAGAGTTCACAGAGTGACGTGTCAGAGCACAGGAGGAGGGATGAGCTGCAGTTGAGAGGTACACAGAGTGTGTCAGAGCTGCATGGAGGAGAAGCTGCCTGCCTGTTAGCATCCATGCGAGTGCCCCTGCAGAAAGGGTGATCTGCATTGAGTATGGAGTGCAAGAGACATGTAAATGATGTTATTTAACATCTGGATAACATTAAGAACTGTGCAGGAGGAGTGATAAGATATTTGCAACCATGTTCGTATTGCTCATTAAGACCTGTACTGGAGAGAGTAAGGAGATGTATATTTTTCTTTATTGCTGCAACCATTATGATTATCGTGCTGGAGGAAGAGGAGTGTAAATAAAGAGTTCAGTTTGTTATAGAGATGGTCTGGCGCCCAAATTATTGTGATTTTTACACTGCACCAAAGTGACATCACCTGTGTCCCACTAACTACAGAGAAACACCTGCATGTGCAGGGACCCCCTGATCATTTACACCCATGCCCATCAGCTAGCCAGGGCTTGAGAAGAAGGTGCATTGTGTACCCTTTGCACCCCACACTACACACAGTGACAGGGGGTTACATAACAATGATTTGTGTAAGTCTTGCTCCATGTAAATATGTTCAACTATCTCTCCTATTCCATCCCAATGTCCTGCATGCTGCCCCATACAATAAAAGGCAGCCACTTCGTCTTGCAAGACATAAATAGCCAATGTACCTTTGTGAATCTAAATGTATCGCCTCCAAGTGATTGGGCAAGTGGAACGAGTTTGATCATGTGTGAACCAGTTCAAACATGGTCACAATTTTTCAAATTTAAATGGTTACATTGAATAGTTGAAATGATAGTCCAATGGAACTATGAATAATAGTCCATTTCCATCAGAATTTCAAACACAGCAATTTTCAAATTAAAAATATTGCTCAAGCATGTTCAAACCAACTCAGTCAAGGTAGAATCTATAAATTTTACTGTCTAATTTAACATCTTTTAACTGAGAGCTGCAGTCTCAATCTGGTTCATTATCATTACCATGTATTTATATAGCGCCACTAATTCAGCTTTGCTGTACAGAGAACTCACTCACATCAGTCCCTGTCCCATTGGATCTTACAGTCTAAATTCCCTAACATACACAGGTACACAGACAGAGAGAGAGACTATGGTCAATTTGATAGCAGCCAATTAACCTACTAGTATTTTTTTCTGGAATGTGGGAGGAAACCAGAGCACCTGGAGGAAACCCACGTAAACACGGGGAGAACATACAAACTCCACACAGATAAGGCCATGGTCGGGAATCAAACTCATGACCCCAGCTCTGTGAGGCAGAAGTTCTAACCACTGCCCATCTCAATCTGGATCGAACAGTTTGAGCATCTCTACCTGTCATTAGCATCAGCGAACACGCCACACACCTCTAGCCAAATTATACTCATGTTATAATATTAGGGAGAGTGGAAAGTTACTGGGAGTGATTCTGTGCTTCCTCTCCAATTTAGGGATTTCCATATTGCATCTTAGGGCTCATTAAACTTGGCTCTATCTGTACATACTATATATCAGTAGAATGAATTGCTATGATTTACTTTATGACACCCAATGTGTAAATGGCTCCTGGACTTATTAATGTCCAGTCCTGTCATCACAACCTTCAGTGAGATTATTTTCTACTACTTATCAAGTCTCCAAGTCATATTCTGCTATTTGATCCATTCTGTTGGATGAGTTTCTGTTAATCCTAGTGCCAACATCTCACAAGATACTTCACACTCTGCCCTCCCCAACTTAGTACTTTCTGCTTTTTTTACATCACTTACATTTTATTTTAGTAGTTCTTTTGTATCACTGAGCATCTCTTACCTTCAAGTCGCTGGTTTCATGGAAAATATAATCCAGAGGAAACAAGAATGGAGGTAAAGTCAAATGTTGTTGATAGGTAACATAATCATATTGTGGTTAATTTGCTGTCCTGATGTAATGCTATTTGAATCTATCAACTAGTCTAAGTTCTGATTATTCAAAAAGATTTAAAAAAAATCCCCATAAAACCATACACTATTTCTAGTGCAGAATCTTATGACAGTATCTGACATAGGATCTCATTTCAATTATGAACTGCCTTTATTTGAAGAAGTTGGATGGCATGAGGTGGAGCAAGTCCATTTTTAAGGTGCATTCCTTGCTGTGCAGAAAACTTCAAAGACTATTCAGCATAAGACAAAACAGGGACAGAGAGGAGTACGGAGAGTGGGCAGACATCACTCATAGATTACAAACAACAAGACATGATAGAAGACCCTGCCCATGAGATCTTACACACTAAAGGAAGGGGTAATGAGAGACAAAAGGATCAAATGGGACAATAGGTATAGTGGGGTTCACTATAGTGCAGAGGTCTGCAAGATACTCAGGCCAGGATATTGAGAGACCTAGATAGGGTCATGACGGTGCAGGAATCTAGGTGATAAAGTATACTGGAGAGTCCACATGATGCAGAAGGCTATGTGGGCAATGCCCATGATAGGCAGGGGCCCACTGTAGAAGGTGCAGAGGCAATGATGTTGTCTTGGCCTAGGTAGTGTAGAAGCCTGCATGGTGGCAAGTGAAATATGACAGTGACAATGCAATAAAAGTGGTAAAATGACACCGAAGCCATACTACAGTCATGGCCAAAAGTTTTGAGAATGGCACAAGTATTGGTTTTCACAAAGTTTGTTGCTTCAGTGTTTTTAGACCTCTTTGTCAGATGTTGCTATGTTATACTGAAATAAAATTACAAGCATTTTATAAGTGTCAAAGGCTTTTATTGACAATTACATTAAGTTTATGCAAAGAGTCAATATTTGCATTGTTGACCCTTCTTTTTGAAGACCTCTGCAATTCGCCCTGGCATGCTGTCAATCAACTTCTGGGCCACATACTGACTGATGGCCGCCCACTCTTGCCTAATCAATGCTTAGAGTTTGTCAGAATTTGGGGGTTTTGTTTGTCCACCCGCCTCTTGAGGATTGACCACTAGTTCTCAATGGGATTAAGGTCTGGGGAGTTTCCTGGCCATGGACCTTCACTGTGACCAGCAGTCTAATGCAAGTTGTAACAATAGATAAATTCCTGTTACATAAAAAAAAAATACTTTCCACAGCTTCAGATTAGGAGAGGATGAGAGTTGTATGTACATACCTGGAGATTTGGTGTTGCTAACTCCAGGACTCTACCCCACTAAGAGGCTACAGTACTTAGACCAAGGTGGAGGCACTGCACGACACTGAATATCATCATCATCATCATCATTTATTTATATAGCGCCACTAATTCCGCAGCGCTGTACAGAGAACTCACTCACATCAGTCCCTACCCCATTGGAGCTTACAGTCTAAATTCTCTAATATAGACACACACACACAGACAGAGAGGTAGAGACTAGGGTCAATTTTGAGAGCTGCCAATATGTTTTTGGAGTGTGGGAGGAAACCGGAGCACCCAGAGGAAACCCACGCAAACACAGGGAGAACATACAAACTCCACACAGGTAAGGCCATGGTCGGGAATCGAACTCATGACTCCAGTGCGTGAGGTAGAAGTGCTAACCACTAGGCCACTGTGTAAAGAGGCCTTTCGCAGATAGGACACACAATGATTGGTACACATACCCTAGCAGATGAAAGGGGGTGTTACAGAGAAGAAAGAAGGTTAGATATTGCGTTGTCTAACTGTGCATTTCCTAACACTTTGTGAGAAAAACTCTATGGGGACCATGTTGAGCTGGGCACACAAAGCACTGGTTCAGAAACAAGTGTTTTGTGTGTATGCCCAGAGTAAAAAAATGTATTATACACTGAAAGCGCAATTTGCATCCAACTTCCCAAGATCACCTTAGTGTAGAAAAGCACCAAAACATCTAAATGCCAACACATCTACCTTTAGAGTACGGTTTATTTTAGTTTTGTTTTACCAGGGTTAATACACCAACATATTAAACATATTAGGCACTGTAATTCATTTCTCCTGCATCAAGCATATAATATTCATGCACAATTTTATAACGCTGTAGAACACATGTTTATAATGATCTTTCTATTCATTCTCTGTGTACTTTTACACCTCCTCCTACATTACCCGGTTGTATTTGTTCTTGTTCATTAAACAGATATCACCTGTTTTCATCTAGTCACATCCAACAAAAACTGTTCTCTGTTTCATGAGTGTCACATGCTGCTTCTTAAAGTGATCTCACCAGCTGGGTCCAAATATGCCATGGAATTTATTTTTTTATGTCTGTTAGACAGCTGCTGTAGAAAATGCTGGGATTATGTATTTGTTTACAATTTTACTTTTAGCTCCATTAAATTATCTGAAACCTCCTCGTCCCCCACTGGAAGTTGGTCCCTACCATGAGCTCAATTGCTATGTGTGGGATCCTTCCAGGGTCTGAATAAGTGATCCAGTCAGCCTAGGCTAATACACTGGTTGACAAATTTAGACAAATGGTGCCGTTCTCTTTTACCTGCAGCGTAGACTACTTGATGTTCTCTCGCTTGTTCTTAGAGCGTTGTTGTCAATTGGCTGGCTTCTGGAAACTTGATGTCCTGTATTGAAAATGTGCAATTAATGTATTATAATGCAAAATGTTAACAAATCCTGAATGATACACAACACTCCATTATGACTAAATAAAACAACCCGTAGTACAGGCATATATAGGCAGTAAAATATATGAAAATTATTTATAATCATTTACTAACATCTACCAGCCTCATCTGTCTAGTATTTAGCATTCTAGTGACCACTGAGACCACAGAGAGCATCCGCGTCACCACCACACAATACAGAGATCATGCCCCGACAAACTATTTCATCACCTCCCCCCACCAGCCAATTCAACCACCACAGCCATAAGGTTGGAGTGGTTGAACCCCCACCAGAAGGTTTATGACCCCACCAACCATTTCATCACCCACCAAACCACTCATTTGCTCACCCCCCAGGCAATGAATTCCCTCCTTGCTCATTTTATCAACCCCAACAGCCAATTTATGACCACCCCAGTCAATTCATTAACCATTCCCTGCAGCCAATTCATCAGTACCCAGCCAATTCACTAACCCTCCCTAGCAAATTCATCACCCCCCTTCAGTCAATTCATCATCCCCCCAGCCAATTCAATAACCCTCCTCTAGCCAGTTCATTACCCCCTGCAGCCAATTCATCACCTCCCTCCCCAATCATCAACCAGTTGCCATTTCAAAACTTCCCCTCACCCCTAGTCATCTCCCCTCTTCCACAGCCAATGAATCACCTCCTCCTCCACCCTGATATTTAAGAAACAGCACTTCCCTTGCTCTCTGCTGGTCCTCTTCTCTCCAGGATCCAGCACTGCTTCTTTCTTTTTGATAGGCTGCCGGCAGCATATGCAATGCTGTTAGCTGTCCTGTCAGTGCAGGTACTGTCTGTGGGCATAATTTGGTCACGTGAGATGTGATAATCTCAAAAGACCAAACTAAGCAGTGTATCGCAGCTGCACTGACAGGACAGCATACAGCATCAGACTGTTAGCTGCCTGCCTCAGTTTCAGTCACCCCGACTGTCACTATCCAATGAGTCTCAAGTGGGAGGCCCCAGCCCATTTGAGACCAGGGGTGGTCCCGATCACTGAGGAGGAAGTCGATTACTGACATGACAAGAATTTTTTTTATATATAAGACATAATAAAAAAACAGTGTGCTGAAGCTACGCCCCCCCCAGGACCCAGTGCCCCAGGCTGCAGCCTGATGAGCATATTGGTTGATCAGGCCCTGGATCCTTCCTTCCTATAACACTCATAAATGGTTACAGGAGCTGGCCAACAGAAGTCCCCGGTAATTGGAAGTGGTGGGATTTGATAAATGGAGTAGAAAACAGTGATTTCAGAGAAGGGGTTACAACTGCAGTACTGGTGGAGGCAAGGGCAAGGTTTGCACTTCTAGCATAATAGAGAAGGACACAAGACCACAATTTTAATGGGAGAAGGGGACTCTCATAAAAATTGTTTCAATTCTCACCTCAGTGGTTCTAGCTCAATAACAATTGGCGATATTGAACAATGACAGTCTGTAGAGGGCAGGGCTGATATAGCGATATGTTGGTGCTTGCTCCAAATCAAGCTCTCCTTTGCGCGGTGATAGATTTCTTTGGGGACCTCAATAGCACAGAGTATGAGGATCTAACTCTCTTATTTTTTTACATTTCCCACGGAAAAGTTGGAAAGAGATTTACTGTAAACCTGAGTTTAAATCCCCATATCCGCTTCCCACGAATTATAATTTTGTCTTCCTCAACTCTTCAACTATGGAATCAGCAGAGCGTTAGCCACTTTTATGCAACATGCGCCTTAGCAGTCCTTGACCCCGCTCTGTCATTATACCTGGTCTTCTACTTCGTGGCTGAGTTGCCGTTGTTCATAAACGCATCCACTTTTTAATAATATCACTTACAGTTCACCGAGGAACATGTAGCAGGGATGAAATTTCATGAACCGTCTTATTGCAAAGGTAGCGTCCTATCACAGTACCACGCATGAAGTCACTGAGCTCTTCAGAATGACCCATTGTGTATCACAAATATTTTCAATTGGAGACTGCATGGTCAGGTGCTTGATTTTATACACCTCTGGTGTCTGATTGAAACACCTCAATTCAATAATTAACAGGTGTAGCCAAATACTTTTGTCCATATGGTGTACTTGGTGTAGATTCAGATTTAGGACCTAATGCTAGGGCTATGTAAATGTCAGTATTTAGATTATAATATTGAGGCTAGTATTTATTTATTTTTTCAACGTATTAACTTAGAAGAGAAGACAAGGGATTTCTTGCTTTCCTGGGACACTAGATGGCTGAGAAAGCATTACCAGGCAGACTTCATTACTAAGACATGTAATGGTAGGCCCCTCTCCTAAAGGGGACAGGACAATTGAACCTTTATTAAAACAAGGCTGCAGCCTATTATCCCATTTAGACTGCCATCTAAGCATGAACTGTTTTTTTTCTCCCATAAATACAGCTTAGCACTGCGGCATATTATAATGTATTTATTGCATGGTTTCACATGGCAGTGAGGGCAATAGTAAAAGTTCATGCTGTTTTCATGCTATATACCACCATAATATGAACAACGTTTTGTTGTGCTAGAAAATGCACAATCATGGAAAGATAGGCCCATAATGATATATAACAGGGAGAAAGGTCTTTCTGTGCTGGAAATTAGTATTAATATCCACCGCCCCAAGCATTTTGATTCCAAAACTGTTCCCATTATTGAGACTATGACAAAGATTTTCTGAAGACAATGAAGCTGCCAGATCACAGCTCATCCGAGCTCTTCGATAAGTAGTATTTATTGGAACTACCATGAGCGCAGGGGATGCCGGTGCCCCCCACACCTCTCCTCCGAGATCCTACCCTTTTCTTCTGAGTAGACCATGTGTAGTGGTTACATTCTTTTCAGAACAGAGTGGGGAAGGGGGTTCTGGGAGGTTTTAGCTGCATTCCCGGGCCCCTGCTTAAACGTTGCTATAGGGCCCGGCGATGTAAAGTTTCACCCCTGGTAGTATTCCTAGGTTCTCGAAAAGTAGAATTAACCAATGAAGGTAATTTATTTTTGCAAACACAATAACACAGTTATTTGTATAGGTGGGAGAATGTCATAAGAAACAGGACCAGGCCCAAGCCTCCAAACTCCAAAATTTTCCAATCTCACCACATTGGTATTGCTGCTACAAGCAAAACTACACATGGCACTAAAAACAAGGATTTTCAGCCCATTATACTAATTATACCAGTGTTGGAATCGTGCAACCATTTTAAAATTGCTATAAATGAATAATACATGTAAGAATTTTTTTTTGTTATCTGGGATCTTTTGATGTATTCATAAAATCAGCCCCTGCAATGGTCACCTGTTGTGACCATTATTATAATGTGAGGGTGCATATAGTGCATTATAATGTAGGAGGTATTGTACTGTGAAAATGTAGTTCTTTGACTACATAAAATGTTTCTTATATTGCCATAAACCACACTACTTTTTGGCAACTTCCTTTTCATAAGACCTCATTTGGTGATTCAGTAGGAATTCCCCCATCAGCTGAGGTCACTCACTGCTACCTGATTACATCTGGTGGTCAGAGAAGGCTATGTCTGTACTATGGATAAGAGGTGTGCAATGAGCAGGACAACTAACAGGATAGGCCAAAGCTCCTATCCAATCAGGTATCTATTTCATGACACACCTCCAGCCAGCTTGGCTGCAGCTATGAAACCTCACTGTTACATTAGCTTGCAAGTGCAAAATACTAATGGAGGGTTCATCATCAACGTTTGCTTACATAGTGCCAGCAAATTCAGTTAAGCTTTGCAATTGGGAACAAATACAGTCATAAAACAATACTGGGTAGTACAGAGAGGTAAGAATAGGAGCGGTACTATTGACTGAGTGAAGTTTATCCAAAACTGGACAACTGTCTACTATGAAATGAACTGTATTGTATTCCAGAGTTGGGATATTCTGTTATTCCTAGCACAATTCCTACCATGGCAATATCTGTGACACTCTGAAGACACAATGGTTGAAACATTCAGACCCAGATCCACAAATGAGAACAGAAATGAAGAGGAAATAATTTATGATGAGCTGACAACTGTGTCTTCCTCCTTTATGGATATGACTATCTTCTCCTGTGAACACTTATGAGAAAATATGACTGCTGATAAGACAAGGAATAAATAATGTCATAGACATACAGCAGCTACATATTGTAACTGTGCACTGTTAATGTACTAATCTCAACACTGAAGGAATCTGTTCTACAATCGGTACTGTCTTCCCCTGAAAAA
The DNA here is from genome assembly GCF_038048845.1 of Mixophyes fleayi. Taxonomy (NCBI): domain Eukaryota; kingdom Metazoa; phylum Chordata; class Amphibia; order Anura; family Limnodynastidae; genus Mixophyes; species Mixophyes fleayi. The sequence goes on along the minus strand of NC_134402.1, from coordinate 433,640,015 downwards.
TCAATACTGCCCCAGGGGTAATCACCCTTTTGCTTCCTTACCAAATTTTACATAATTTTACTGACATAGTATACAGTAAAAACATGTTACATAGATTAATACAAATACATGCCAAAACATCATGCAGATAAAAACCTTCCAACGCGTTAGTCAATTTTCAACCAAAAATTCCATACCTTCAAAACTGTTTATCCTGTTAACTCATTTGACACTACTTGTCATATACGTAAATATTCACTCACATAGAAATGTTAACTGAGGGGAAATTGCTTAGAAGGTAAAGAATGTCACACTTTGTTTGCATAGCAGACACTATTAAATGGATACAGCTGTATGGTTGGTTTAACTTAGGATTTTTGTTTTGTTTTGTCTTATTCTGTTGATATGGTAATCATGGCAACAGGACTGGTACTTCAAACAGGGCAAATCGGGTCAATAAAGGTGTACTGTGCATTGCTCAAGGGCAAACACAAGGTGGATCACCAGTGTCAAAAAATCCTTTAGACCAGAAAAAATTGGTGAATTGTTCAAGATATGCAGAGGTACTACCATGACTACCCTGCGCAAGGCAGTGTCATTTTTAGACTTCTCCAGGGTAGGATATACATGACGAGGGATGTGCAAATTAACACTAATGAAGTTTTGGAACTGGCTGTTTCACAGAGGTCTGAAGTTCCAATGATACAATCTTTGTGCTCCACTTTTACTTTGCCATTCCACTGGATGCTTTCATATTTGTATTTGTAAATTTGCATTTTACAGAAATTCTAGTTCTGTTATAGTCTAGACCAAGGATGGGCAACAGGCGACCATAGGGTCCCACGCGGCCCACCAAGCCTTTACCTGAGGCCTCCAGCTCCTTTCTGCTGAATTTTCAGACTTGTTTTGTTGTAGCCCCTAACACTTGTATAAAATGCCTGCTGATTTGCTGTCCATTTGAAGGTCAGAGGACCGCACCATGTGGCCTCCAATGTGTTTCATATTGCCTGTTACTCGTCTAGACTGATGACGGTCAATTCATTGTAATGTATGGTGTGGTTTGGGTCAGGCTGGGGAATTTTAAGACCAAATTCCACAGGCAAAACATACATTTCACAGCTGTGGAATGAAACAAATATCTTGTGGAACAGTTTTGAGTGTTTCGCTCATCTTACATATTGTTACGATCTGCTTGCAAATTTCTACCTTTGCATGCTGTCCAGGACCTTGGACTTGTTACATTTAATGTTTATCTAGCAGTACCTCAATTCACCATTGGTGCTGCTACTGTACCTTTCCTTTGTCATTACTAGGGGTTAATCTGTATCACCATTGATCTCCTGCACCTGGTGATTCCCTATTTATACCTGCCTCTTTCTATTACCTGTGCTGGTCATTGTTGTCTTGTTGCCTTTCCTTATAGTTGTGTTCTCCTGCTTCTCTTATGCTCTGGGACCTTAACATGCTGCTGCTGACATCTCCACTTAGCCATTCTACCTGCATCCGCTGTATTCCTTGATCACAATATTCAGCCTTACTCAGAAATCCCTGTGCAGTATCAGCAATATTTGGTACGTAATATTTTCTGATTAAAACCTGCTCAATAAACACCTTCTGCTTTCATTACATCCGGGCTCCATAGCTGATTTCCATTGAAGCATGACACATATATGCTATACAGTGATGCGCAGAAAACTTTTTACACAAATGTGAAAACCACATTCTGGTGTGCTCTCTGACATGATTATGATTGTATTCAGAGAGTAGCTTTGTGTTATGTCCTAAATCAATACAAATTTGCCTGGCTATGTAAATACAATGCAGAAAAGCACAGAAGGAAGTTAGGAAAAAAGCTATATACTTAATAAATGTTTCAGAAGAGTATTATGCCAATAAATGAATGTTGTCTGAAGATGTAACAGCCCTTTAATGCATGGTAGGGTAAATAAGGAAGTGAGGGGTTTAAAGGAGATGGTTCGTCACACATACCTGCCATAACCAAGAAAATTTACAGGTACACAAATAATTGCATAGATTAAAGACTTTATTTTGCTGTTTTATATTTCTGGATGCAAGAGGAAGTAAAAAGGCCAAAGTATTGATGAGTAAACATCTGAAAACTAAAATCACAGCACTTCCGTCTTTTGGTGTTCTCAAAATTTTTTTTATATCAGTTAGTGATGTTGGTTGAATTGAAGATTTAGGGGCTGATGCAGAGTGGGTCAGATGTCAGTTTGTACAGTGTATCTTGTGTGCAATCACTCTGCGCATGCTCAGAAATCGAATGTAAAGTACGCCTATACAGCGACTTACACCCGCCAGTGTCTGAAGAGGTGGGATCGGGGGAGGGAAACAGCGTTCTAATGTTAGCCAAGTACAGTAAAGTCTTATTCCTGTAAATGTGGCTCATGCAGACCTACAGAAAAACCCATGTACACCTGTTTGGAGGTGTATCTATAAGGCAGGTACAAATACTCGATGATGATGACTTGTCATAAACCTGGCGCATTTGATGCTGATGTTGAGAAGGACGCATCTCAAAATGTGTACAGCTTGGTATATGGGTGGAAACATGCTTTTATTTTGTGCTTTTTGTAACCGTAATTTGCCCCTAATTTTCAATAAACTCAACCCCAAATCTTCCTTACTCTTCATTGTCGACAGTAATTTTCCTTCAGAACTAATAATGCTCAACCCTCGTCAAGAGTGTCAGGATTCCAAGTGGTTATCTCAGCCAAGTAAAACACAGCAATGTGCATTAGTCGGTCTGACATCTGAGAAGAGCCTGTCAGTTTCCTGTCTGATCCCCTGTGATAAACTGCCAGCAGTCACACACGATTCCTGTAAAAGCTGTTCTATGAATGAAGCTTCGTGGGTTTCATCATCATTGTGGCATTATTATACTGAGAGATTAATATGTGTCTCATAATATCGTGTGACAAAGGAAGGTGTATGCACTGGCCTTAAAATAGGAGACAGGTATTTAGCTGGCAATCTGCAGAGAAAGACTGCAAACAGAGTTACACATTTGTACAGTAGCTCACCTGAAGAGATGCAGGTGTGGAGGACATATGTGTGACAAAATAAAAGTAAAGAGTCTGATTTAACTTACAAAGACTGAAGTAGTTTAAATAAACATCTTTACCACAGCAAGCAGTAACCTGACAGAGTGTGTCTGCTATCAAACAGAGCACCGGCAACAAAGGCAAGGTGGAGTGTAATCTGTCTATCAAGTTAGAGCTGTGGGAGAAGCGTATACTATTTAAACCTGTCTGTTTCATTGATCCGTTGTGACCGATGCCAGATAGTGGCTGGTGGCTAGCGAGTTGGTCTCTGTCTATCTAGCGTTGGGGTCACAAGAAAAAGTGTAGAACTCTATGCTGTCAATTTACTCTACCTTCCTGACAATAGAAGCAAAGTAAAAAAAAAGCAGGAGGTGTTCGTGTGTGCATCACCTGCAGTGTGCCTGTGTCACAATAGAGGTTACTCCAGTGGCTCTGTTACATAACAATAAAAAATGAACAAAAAAAGCAATATAAATGTGGGTGGTGTAAGTGCTCATGATGCTAACAGTGTTTCTCTGCTGACATCAGTGTTGAGTTGAGCCAAGTGGGGTTGAGTTCAGAGTTCCAAGGTTTGAGTGTGCCAAGGCACAGGGATAGGAATAGCAGGAATTTCTGGTGAGTATTGTGATAGTGCAAGTGATGTAATCGAAAATAATGTTTATGGCTCAGCTAATCCCAACAAGTGTAAAATTCATATTTCAAAGCTTGGGTGAATGCCAATGAGACATATGAGAGGGAATTATGGAGAACTTGGGTACCCAACATACAGTATTATCCGTTATATTAAGAACAGGAAGGAGTACTTAAGTACAGCTATGGAGAATCAGTTACTAACAAGTTGCAATGCAAGAGAGAGTGTTAGCTCTTGAATCAAAGGAACATGTCATCACATGTAAGTTTAATAAAATCATTATGATAAAGAGTGATTGTGCTGCAAAGTATAGATACGAACAAGTTATTTATGCTGTAATGTGTAAGTAGATGTGAAGACAAATTTCTGTGTATAGAGACTGTAAATAAATAAATAAATACATACATTATATTTATTTGAGAAGATGACTTGGTGCCCATTATGTCTGCTGTGAAACATGAGAAATTTCCAAATTTCACTGTAACATCTCTCATGTGTAACTACAAGTCCCTAGAGTATGGAGGGGAATTCTCTCTTTATATAAATTAATTATTTCTTATAATCATCATCACCATTTATTTATATAGCGCCACTGATTCCGCAGCGCTGTACAGAGAACTCATTTACATCATTCCCTGCCCCATTGGGGCTTGCAGTCTAAATTCCCTAACATATACACACAGAGACTAGGGTCAATTTTGATAGCAGTCAATTAGCCTACTAGTATGTTTCTTGAGTGTGGGAGGAAACCGGAGCACCCGGAGGAAACCCACGCAAACACGGGAAGAACATACAAACTCCACACAGATAAGGTCATGGTCGGGAATTGAACTCATGACCCCAGCGCTGTGAGGCAGAAGTGCTAACCACTTAGCCACCTGGCAAAAAAACATCTTTTTTTATGGCAATGCACTCAATTTAGCCTTTTGTAAGTTGTTAATTCATGTTGTTTTATCAAATTTGAGACTCAAAAAGGCAAAAATGTAAGACTGGACTGCAAGGTGTGCAGGAGTACCAGGTTGCGTAATAGATTTGCATGGTGTCATAATGCCAGGTCTCCTACTGGTTCCTTATCCATGTCTGTTGGTGAAGAGTGCACTTAACCAGGAATTACATCAGCACCTGTTCAGCACCACAAGGTTTATCTGGCAACTATATACCTTACCTTAAATTTATAATGTGGGTACAAACTTGCACACCTAAGCAAATATTTATAAGCACAAATAAAGTGCTATATTGAAAACTTACTAAAATTGCAATAGTACTGTTCAATTACACATGAATATAAATATAACAGTACATACATTGGGGTACATACAGTACAGAACAGAAAACCATATTTCACACGCAATTCTGAGTATCCTTTTGTTGGCACAGCTGGCTGATGAAAGGATCACTCATTTCATCTGGTAGTAAGGCAGCGATCTAGTCCAATGTCCCTCTGACTTTTTAGAGGTTCTGAAAAGTCCACCTAAGCTTCTTGATCAGATTTTTAGTCATTGTTCTTAGACGGTCCATTGGGAACCTTAATCCCCAGCCAGCCTGTGAATCCAAGTCTTTCGATAACTCTCGAATAAAGTTTTTTAAGTCCTGTGGATATTATGGGGAAGCCAATTTCTCAACTGCTCATATTGGTAGCCCTTTCTCCTGGGTGTGATTGCAGGGCAAGGTCACAGCCTCATTGTCCTCCCAGATTTACTACTGAACATGGCTGGAGATAAGAGGTACACACAATGAGCATCATCCTTGTTCAGCCTGGTGGCTATAATAGTAGATATTATTTTCTTCGATGCTTAGGGTGAATGGAGCTCTGCGAAAGTCCTTGGAAATATAAAATTCCCAAGGTTATTAAAGCTCCTTCATATTTAACATACATAAGTGCCACATGGCGACATTTAAGAACATAGTTTAAGTACCAACAGGATGCTACATGGCGTAATGGGGATCCAAGTAGGCATAGCTTTTATTAACAGAGCCTGGTCCCCATTCTTGTTACAGTCTACTGCCTTTTTAAAACACCTAAGAGACCGTTTATCCTCTTTTCGGGCAAATGGGATATATGGGCCATGAATGGTCTCGAGTCTGGGCATAGGATCTATTTCTTCTTGCCACGAGAGGCTGTCTGCTTTCCCATGGTCTTTGCCTTATTTATGGGAGTTAAATAGTGTAAAGATTGCAAGGCCAAACTCCACCTAAGCAGTCGTCTATTGACCTCAGCAGTCCAGTGGAGTCCACTGAAAAGAGACCATAGAAAACTCAAAACCATAGAGATACCTATACCTGAGATAGCCAAGCATTCATTTATGATGGTGACATACACTATTTCTCGATCAAGTAGTATATATTTATAGTAAACAACCAACTCCAGGAAAGTCTGGACATACTTGTGGAAGAAGGAGTGATGCAATTGAGAATGGACTCAACTCAAGCTGGTTCTGGCTGAGTTTTCCCACCTCCAACTTCTTGTCCCAAGTAAAACACCTCTGTCATGCCCATCTGACACTTCCCATGTCAGAGGGTCAAACATTCTACTTAGATGCAGGCTAGCAGTGTCACACTCCGCTCTCCTGGTACCTCTACCCGAGCCTCTAAACACTGACTGTTTCCTTCATTTCTGTTGCTAGTGTGATTATGGGCCTGGATCTGCACCTGTGACTTTAAAACCTGTATGATGGCCAGTGTTACTATTGGTCAGTCTACCTTTATAAGGCCCTGTTATGACTGCCTTTGTTTTGTATCTGGCAGCAGTACCTATAATCCATCAGAGGTGCTGCTGTCCTGCTCCTGAACTCTGCAACATGCTGAAGGAGTTAATCTCCTTGTCTGATGCTAATTAGAACTGCACCTGTTGCACTGCTTCAAATACCTGCCTCAAGCTGTGCTCTGTGCAGTTCATCCGTTGTTCCTGGCTGCTGCTACCTGCTCCTGTTCTGTTTGGTATATACCTGCTGGATTGTATTTCTGTGTATGACCCCTGCCTGTACCTTGGACCTTGCCTGCTTTCCTGAGACCCCGAATTGTTTGCCTGTACCTTGGACCATGCTGTTTTGCCTGTTGCCCTGACCATTTGGACAGACTTCTGGACCTCACCTATTTGCTTGATCTCTGCCTGGCTATTTGGATTTGTTTGTCTGGTCTCTATTTGATCCCTGGACTCTGTCTGCTTTCCTGGACAGCCTTGTGCCTTCTGGACTGGGGTAAACATATTATACTTGTTCCTGCCATTTTACTATACAGTCTCTTTTGGAACCTGTTATCCGTGGATTTGAGTTATCTTTGTTAATATATTTACCTGAAAAAAGACACTTTGCCTTACACTTCCGTTGCTCTTCGTGAATGCACTGGGATTCATAACAGGCCCTTCCTTTCTTTCCTGCATTGCTGGTTCTTCAAGTCACATCCGTTATTCTGATGTCTCCATTTGTGTACCTGTTCCACTGCTCGTGGTAAACGCTATGATCCACACCTGTTACCTGTTCTACTATCCATGGTAAAGCTGCTGTATTCATCACTGTTGTGTGGTCATCGCTGCTGTTTGCTGGATTTCCTAATCTCTGCATACCTGTTCCACTGCTCGTGGTAAATGCTATGATCTACACCTGTTACCTGTTCCACCATCTGTGGTAAAGCTGCTGTGTTCATCGCTGCTGTGTGGTCATCGCTGTTGTCTGCTGAAGTTCCTAATCTCTGCACACCTGCTCCACTGCTCATGGTAAGCGCTATGGTTTACATACTGTTCTCTGTTTCACAAATTGTATCAAGCTGTGCCTATCGTGGCCAAATAGAGTTGGACTATGTTGATTCCCATGTTTCAATATTCCTTTTATTGAAGACTCTGATTACTGAATTTGCAGCTTGTATTAATAAATGTTGCTGAAAGTTATTATTCCTGCATGCCTTTTATAATCATCTCTGGCAAAGCATTCAAGTCTGCATTGGTCTCTTGTATTAACATTTTATAATAAATATGGTAATCTTTGTTACCATGTTTGATGTCGAATTGGATCATTCCTCTGCCAAGTAAGTAGTTATCAATTGTCACGGTGAGAACTTTCCTGGGGGGCCGCGACCTGCAAGCTGGGATCCCCAGAAGCCAATGTTCCCTTGCGGGAACCTCTGGTGAATACCTCCCAGTTTGTTAGACTCCACGCCTCCAGAAGAGTTTAGTCAATACTCATTGGACAGCAGGATCTCACGCAATTAATTTGTGAGCTAACAGTAAGAACCAGCCATGAAAGATCCTGAAAGTGAACCCTCTGCTAAAGATTTACTTCATCATATGCTTGGCACATTGGAATGTCAGGATGCTATGCAAGCCCAATTATTAAAGTGTCTGCAATCCTTGGCTACTCGTATGGACTAGATTTCAGTTTCTCCATCTATGTCTAATATGGTACAAGCATGAGTACATCCTGTGGTTCCAGAGACATCTTCAAATTCTTCTACATTACTGTCACTCACCGGACTGTGAGTGCTACTTCTCGTGTGTTTAGGAACCGTGGCCGTCCACCATCCTGAGGGTCTGCACATGTGCAGCCCTTTCAAACCTTCAGTACATGTTCCTTTTAGTTAATTGGCTGATCAGGCAACACTCCCTATTTAAAGCACCTGAGGTCCATACCTCGTGGCCTGATCTTGGAGTCTCAATCCCCATGAGCCTCTGAAGGTGTTCCTGTGTTTCCTCGTGTATTCAGCTCCTGCTGATTCCTGTTGTTCCTTGTGGTTTCCAGACCACTTCAACTCTCCTGTGTTTCATCGTGACTGCACCAGCTGATTCCTATCCGCTGCCTCCGTGCTCTACAGTTTCCAGCTCACTTCAACTCTCCCGTGTTTCATCGTGACTGCACCAGCTGATTCCTATCCGCTGCTTCCGTGCTCTACAGTTTCCAGCTCACTTCAACTCTCCCGTGTTTCATCGTGACTACACCAGCTGATTCCTATCCGCTGCCTTCGTGCTCTACAGTTTCCAGCTCACTTCAACTCTCCCGTGTTTCATCGTGACTGCACCAGCTGATTCCTATCCACTGCCTCCGTGCTCTACAGTTTCCAGCTCACCTCAACTCTCCCGTGTTTCATCGTGACTGCACCAGCTGATTCTATCCGCTACCTCCGTGTATCTGCAGTGTCCTGCTCATCGCTATCCTCCAGTACTCCTCGTGTCTGCAGCCAGCTGATCCGCTCTCCATGCTTCTACAGTGTTCCTGCCTGTGCCAACTCGCCTGTCTGCATTGGATCAACGCTCCGCTGCTGTCTTCTCTGCCATACCACTTCTACTCTCCAGTGATCTCCAGGTGTCCAGTTCTATATACTACTGCTTCCTGAGTATTGTTTCCATCGTTGCTGGTCTACCTACCTGTGCGCTGCACCTACTTGGTTACCGCTTCCATTTTCCTGGGACTTCGTATCCTGCCGGCCTCCAGCCGCTCAGGTATCCCTGCACCTCTTTCTGACAGCCTGCTCTTCTGAACCACAGTATGCATACTTATCATTGACTGCGCTGGTGTATTGCATACCTTGCTGGACTGAGTTGTTCTCCTCTGGAGTTGCCTATCCACTGAGACTGTTGCCTTAATTTGACTGTGTTACCTTTTAGTCTGGATAGTTCTTGTGACTTTGTATATTTGTGCAGTGCTGCTCAGTTATTACTATTTTGTGCATATCATCGTGGGATCAAGTTCAGTGTGCCCGTGTATATTCTGCATTACATTTATCTCCCCGTGCTCCTCCTCACATATATATTTCAGTGGTACAATTTGCTAGAGGCAGACCACTGATCCCTGTTTCCTGAGTCACCTGTTTCCAGTATTCTTCCACATAGCAGTGGTACAACTTGCTAACGCAGACCACTGACTTCCCGGATACCTCCACCTGGATTCCGTTCCCTCACCTAGACAGCGGTACAACTTGCTATACGCAGACCGCTGACTCTCATCACCTCCTCGTTACTTCTGGACATTCCTCCTCACTATAGCAGTGGTACAACTTGCTATCCGCAGACCACTGACTACCCTCACGTTTCCTTTGTCCATTCAGTTCCTCGTGTACTATTACCTATATATTACCAGTGCTGCTAGTCATAGACTTTCCACGAGCATTCTCTACCATCTGCTGTCTCCTGTTCCGTGATCACCCCGCTACCAGAGTACCATATTACCACCTATACTGCTCTGGTAAGTCCATCATCTGGTGATCCCTGGGTAAAGACTCCTAGTGCCCGTGACAATTACGTTACCTACTAAATTTGATGGCAATCCTAAGGCTTGCAGAGGTTTCTCGAATCAATGTTTAATTCAGTTTGAACTTCTTTCATTCAATTTTCCTTCATCAAGGACTAAAGTTGCACATATTATATCCCTGTTATCCAGACAGGCATTTGCCTGGGCTTCTCCTCTTTGGGAACGGAATGATAACCTTTTGAATGATTGTACTACTTTTATCTCTACTTTTAGGAGAATTTTATTACGATTACTGGTATTGATGGAGCTCCCCTTACTAACAGTTCTATTCAGCTCTGCACTAAACCACTTTCTCTACAAATAGGAGCCCTTCATCTGGAGAAGATTTCTTTTCTTGTGTTACCTTTGGCCACTAGTCTAATTATTCTAGGTTTACTGTGGCTTCATCTCCACTCGCCACAACTAGATTGGTCTTCTTCTCACATTACTGCATGGGGAAAAGTCTGTACTGGAAGATGTCTTACCCAAGTTAAGCCATTGAGAACTCTTCAAGCATCAGAGTCTAATATGTTGTTGCCACCACAATATTCTTCATTTGCTGATGTTTTTAGTAAGTCTAATGCTGAAAGGTTGCCACCCATCGTCCATGGGATTGTCCCATTGATTTAATTCCGGATAAAATTCCACCCAAAGGACGTGTTTATCCACTGTCATTGCCTGAGACTGAGGCTACTACTGATTACATTAAGGAAAATCTACAAAGAGGTTTCATTAGACCTTCTACTTCCCCAGCTAGAGCTGGATTCTTTTTTGTAAAGAAAAAAAGATAGATCACTTCGTCCCTGTATTGATTATAGAGGTTTGAAAAACATCACAGTAAAAAAACTTTATCCTATTCCACTGATTCCTGAGTTATTTGATTGTATTAAGGGTACAACATTTTTTTCCAAGTTAGACCTTTGAAGAGCATATAATCTCTTTAGAATACAAGCTGGAGATGAATGAAAAACTGCATTTAACACACGAGATGGCCATTATGAATATCTTGTTATGCCCTTTGGTTTGTGCAATGCGCCTGCAGTATTCCAGAGTTATATTAAATAAATTTTTCGTGAGCTGTTGTATTCTTCCGTGGTAGTGTATCTTGATGATATACAATTTTTTTTTAAAGATCTCCAGTCTCATCGTCTCCAAGTTGCTGAAGTTCTTTCTCGACTACGAAAAAATAATTTGTATTGTAAATTGGAGAAGTGTTCTTTTTTAGGGTATATTGTGTCTGGAACTGGTCTGCGGACGGATCCTGAAAAAGTTTGAGCTATTTTGGAATGGCCTCGTCCTAATACACTGAAAACTATTCAACGTTTCTGGGGTTTTGCCAATTATTACAGACATTTTATTTCTGGATATTCTACCATTGTGTCACAAAAGTCCATTCAGGGGAAATTTCATCCTTGTGCGTTCTTTTCCCATAAATTTTTACCTGCAGAGAGGAATTACTCCATTGGGGATAAAGAATTACTGGCTATTAAGTTAGCATTGAGTGAATGGCGCTATTTATTGGAAGGGGCTCGACATGATGTTACAGTATTTACTGATCATAAAAATCTGCTTTACCTCCAATCAGCTCAATGTTTAAATCCTCGTCAGGCCCAGTGGTCGCTTTTTTTTTCACGTTTCAATCTACACATTACATTTAAGCCTGAACTTAAGAATTAGTAAGCTGATGCTTTGTGTCGAGCTTTTGATAATATTGAACCTGAGAATTTTCTGGATCATCCCATTCTGGACCCAAAGTGTGTTAATGCCATCAATCTTTCCAAGAACCCTACTCCTCCTCCGGGGAAACTTTTGTCCCTCTCAATTTATGGAAAAGATTGTTGATTTGGTTTCATGCTTCACGTTTTGCTGGACATTTGGGGGCCCAAGAGACTTTTGAGTTGATTTCTCGACAATATTGGTGGCCCAAATTGTCGAAGGTTAAGGAGTTTGTAGCTACTTGTGCAGTTTGTGCCCAACATAAGTCTCTTCGTCAATCTCCGTTCGGCCTTCTTCAACCTCTTCCAGTGCCTTCTAAGCCTTGGACTCATATTTCGATGGATTTCATTACTGATGTGCCTGCTAGTAAAAATTATAATACCATCTGGGCTATTGTTGACCATTTTCTTCTCCTATTACCACTAATTCTCATCCTGAGATTCAGCAAAATCAAGATTTTGAGGTTAAACAGTTATCAGATTCTAAATACTCCAAAGGGGTGTTGAAATATCTAATGGATTAGGAAGGTTTTGGCCCTGAGGAGAGATCTTGGGTTCGAGCTTCTGATGTTAATGCACCTATTTTAGTGAAGAGATTTCATACTAACTTTCCTAGGAAGCCTGGTCCTAGGTGTTCGGTGACCACCTTTAAAGGGGGCGCGGGGTTACTGTCACACTCCACTCTCCTGGTATCTCTACCTGAGCCTCTAAACACTGACTGTTTCTTTAATTTCTGTTGCTAGTGTGAATATGGGCCTGGATCTGCACCTGTGACTATTACACCTATATGATGGCCAGTGTTACTATTGGTCAGTCTTCCTTTATTAGACCCTTCCTTTCTTTCCTGCATTGCTGGTCAAGTCACATCCGTTATTCTGATGTCTCCTTTGTATACCTGTTCCACTGCTCGTGGTAAACGCTATGATCCACACCTGTTACCTGTTCCACTATCTGTGGTAAAGCTGCTGTGCTCATCGCTGCTGTGTGGTCATCGCTCCTGTCTGCTGGATTGTATAATTTCTGCATACCTGTTCCACTGCTTGTGGTGAGCGCTATGGTTTACATCTGTTACCTGTTTCACCATCCGTGGTAAAGCTGCTGAGTTCATCTCTGCCTGTGTGGTCATCGCTGCTGTTTGGTGGACTTTCCTAATCGCTGCATACCTCTTCCATTGCTCGTGGTATGCTATGATCTGCAACTGTCGCCTGTTCTACTATCTGTGCTCGTGGCAAATGTTATGAACTTCATCTGCTCATTGTTTGATCTACATCGCTGACTCTGTTACTTGTTTCATTATTCGTGGTATACATCAGTTGCTGATGCCGTGAGTTTACTTTTATCGGAAGCTGGACTATTTGAATTCTGTATACCTATCCCACAACTTGCGGTATCATGAGGAGTCCCATCTATTATCCGTTTGGCCTGCATGTTTGATTACTGTTCTCTGTTTCACAAATTGTATCAAGCTGTGCCTATCGCGGCCGAATAGAGTTGGACTATGTTGATTCCCATGTTTCAAGATTCCTATTATTGAAGAATCTGATTACTGAATTTGCAGCTTGTATTAATGAATGTTGCTGAAAGTTATTATTCCTGCATGCCTTTTATAATCATCTCTGACAAAGCATTCAAGTCTGCATTGGTCTCTTGTATTAACATTTAATAATAAATATGGCAATCTTTGTTACCATCTTTGATGTCCGAATTGGATCATTCCTCTGCCAAGTAACTAGTTCTCAACTGTCACGGGGGGAACTTTCATGGGGGCCGCAACCTGCAAGCTGGGATCCGCAGAAGCCCATGTTCCCTTGCGGGAACCTCTGGTGAATACCTCCCTGTTTGTTAGACTCCACTCCTCCAGGAGAGTTTAGTCAATACTCATTGGACAGCAGGATCTCACTCAATTACTTTGTGAGCTAACCTGCCAAGCAGTCTGGCAACGTGGTCTAGGTTTGTCCACCAGGAGTTACTGAAAATTGCTATGTCATCTAAGTAACTTGGGGTGAAATCCTGACATGTCACCAAGATGTGATCCACCCTCTGTTGGAAGGTGGATGGTGCATTTTTCATTCTGAAAGGCATCAGAGTAAATTCAAATAGCCCAAACAGAGTGCTACATTCGGACTGCTCCTGTGGCTCCCTGGTTATGGAGATCTGCCAAAAACCCTTATTCCAGCCAAGGATAGACACATAGGTGGTAAAGAAGTTCATCTATGTAGAGTTTGGGGTAGGTTTTGAGCCCTGTTACTTTGGTTAACCATCTGCAGTCCATGCATGACTATGTGGTGTGATATGGTTCTTTTTTGATACTAGCACTGCACTGGTTGCCCAGGGGCAGGTATAATTACTCCCATCTCTAGCATTTCCTTGATCTCCTTTTTGATCATTATGAGCACTTCAGGGGCTACCTTATGCATTGAGTGATGAATGGGCCTCCTTGGTGTCAAAATGATGGGCTGTCACGAACTCACAGCCTGTCCCAGATACTACAATCTGAACAGCTGTCAGTATCCTTAGTCACTTGCCAATGTATACATCTTTTCTGCCACTACGAAGGAATTACTATGGCGTCTTTGCGTTCACCAAAATCACTTATTAATGTTTCACTCTTAAATCACATATACATGTAGCATGAGCCTTACTTGGCTTGGTAAGTTCACAAAGAATCACGGAGAATATGCTAGATTAAATGTATTTAATACGAAAAATGTTTCCAAGGCTTGATTACAAAACAGTTAATAACAAGACATATAAAATAAGTTGCACAAATAAGCTTCAGAAATAAAATAGGAAATAAAACCAGTCACTAACTTACTAGTTAAGACTTGGGGGTAAATGTATGAATCTCCGGATTCTTCATCTCCGGCGTGTTCAGCCTCTTCAGCGCTTAAATTTAAAGCGGCGCTGCATTGTAAAGGGAAACTTCCCTTTACAATGCAGCGCCGCTTTAAATTTAAGCGCTGAAGAGGCTGAACACGCTGGAGATGAAGAATCCGGAGATTCATACATTTACCCCTTGGTGTGAGAGAAGTACACTTTGAAAAGGATGGCACACGTTAACCTAGCTACTGTATGTTTCCTCTTTAGAAATGTCAAATATTTTCATGTGTAACACATACAAGCTGTATCAGATCTCTAGTTTCAATTGTAGTCTGCAATTCCTCCACTGGTATTGTTAATGTGGGTACAAACTTGCACACCTAGACAATTATCAAGAATATTTTCAATTACAGTGCACACTATCACAGCAAATAAATTGGGGTACATACAGAAAACCATACCCAGCAAGCACACACTGAGTATCCCGTGGTAAGCAATGGCTGTTTCATCATCCTCATCATCATTTATAAAGCGCCACTGATTCCACTGCGCTGTACAGAGAACTCATTCACATCAGTCCCTACCCCAATGGAGCTAACAATCTAAATACCCTAACATACACACACAGAGACCAAGAGAGACTAAGGGCAATTTAATAGCAGCCAAATAATCTCTCAGTGTGTTTTTGGAGTGTGGGAGGAAACTGTCACGGGCACTAGGAGTCTTTACCCAGGGATCACCAGGTGGTAGGCTTACCAGAGCAATGTAGATGGTAATAGGGTACTCTGGTAGCTGGGTGATCACGGACCAGGAAGCAGCAGATGATGAGATGCTCAGGAAAGTCTAGGACTAGCAGCACTGGCAATATGGAGGCAATAGTACACGAGGAACTGTAGGACAAGGACACGTGAAGGTAGTCAGTGGTCTGCGGTAGCAAGTTGTACCACTGCTATAGTGATGAGGAATGTCCAACAGAAACGAGGAGGTGATGAGAGTCAGCGGTCTGCGGATAGCAAGTGGTACCGCTGTCTGAGTGAAGGAGTGGAATCCAAGTGGAGGTATCCAGGGAGTCAGTGGTCTGCGATAGCAAGTTGTACCACTGCTATGTGAAAGGATACTGGAACAGGTGATACTGGAAACAGGGATCAGTGGTCTGCTAGCAGCAAGTTGTACCACTGAATATATATGTGAGGAGGTGCACGGGGAGAGGCTGCAACACAGGATATACACAGGCACCTTATATATGATCCACAGTAACATGCACAATATATATATATAAATGACTGAACAGGTCTGCAAATATAGAAAGTCTCTTGAAGTAGTCCAGCACAAGTTAACACAGTCAATGATGGCAATAGACTCAGCGGATAGCAGACTCCAGAGGAGAACCAACACAGTCCAGCAAGATATGCAATACACCAGCACAGTCAATGAGAAGTATGCATACCGTGGTTCAGAAGCATGTAGTCAGATAGGAGTGCAGGGATACCTGAGCGGCAGGAGGCCGGCTGGATGAGAAGTCCCAGGATACCTGAGGCAGCAGTCAGTAGGTGCAGCGCACAGATAAGTAGACCAACAGGGACACGAATCCACAGGAATCAATAACACGTGGAACTGGACTCACGCAGGACCCAGGAGAGTGGAGACGATCCAGCAGAGGAGTAGTAGATGAAATATAAATCCAATGCAGACAGGAGGGTAGACCTGCGGGACACGTGAAGGCGTGGAGAACGGATCAGCAGTAGATGGATGATAGCGCGGTCAGCAGCAGCAGGGCTCTGCGGTACACGGAGGTAACCAGTAGCAACCAATAGTTGTCAGTAGCGATGGAACACGGGATAGCAGAGTAGACCAGGGGCTGTTGATCACGGAGGGTAGCAAATGGCAATGAGAGCAGCAGTCTCGAGGAAACACAGGAGAGCTGAGAAGAGACTGCGGTGCACAGGAGCAGCGGATAGGAATCAGCTAACTTGTCACGATGATGAACACAGGCGAGTTGATGTAAAGTAACGGTGGGAGAGCACAGAGGCAGCGGGTAGGAACCAGCAAACAGTCACAGTGAAATATAATAGCGATGATGTGGATAGAGGACTGAAGTGCACGGAGGCAGCGGATAGGAATCAGCAAACAGTCACAATAATAAGTAATAGCGTTGAAGTGGTTTGGAAGACTGTAGTGCACGGAGGCAGCGGATAGGAATCAGCTAACAGTCACGATGATACAGTTGATGGTAGAAGTGGTATGGGAACCACAGTAGTCGAAGTGGTTTGGAAACCACAGAGGTAGAAGTGGTTTGGAAACCACAGGAATCAGCAGCGCTGAAAACACGAGGAATACAGGAACACCTTCAGAGACTCATAGGGAATGAGACTCCAAGATCAGGCAACGTGGTGTTGACCACAGGTGCTTAATATAGGGAGGTTGCCTGATCTGCCAATTGAGTTAAAGGGACATACACTGAAGTATAGGAAAGGGCTGCGCATGCGCAGACCCTCAGGATGGAGGACGGCCACGGTTCCTAAATGTCCGGGAAGAGGCACTCACGGTACGGTGAGTGACAGTACCCCCCCTTTTAAAGGTGGGCACAGAACGCCTGGAACCGGGCTTGTCCGGATTTTTGGAGTAGAACTTCTTCAAAAGGGCAGGAGCATTAAGATCTTCAGCTTTGATCCAAGAGCGCTCCTCAGGACCAAAGCCCTTCCAATGAACGAGGAAACGGAGGACTCCTCGCGAAATTTTTGCGTCTAGTACCTCAGTAATCTCAAAATCCTCCTCTTGATGAACTTGAACTGGCTGCGGAGCTGAGGGAGGATTTGAGAAACGGTTGATAATAAGAGGTTTGAGTAAAGACACATGGAAGGCATTAGAAATCCGAAGATTCTTAGGAAGAAGAAGTTTCACACATACTGGATTGATTACTTGAATGATCCTATATGGACCAATAAAACGAGGGGCGAATTTCATAGATGGAACCTTCAAACGAATGTTTTTAGTAGATAACCAGACACGATCTCCAATTTTTAGTGGTGGAATAGCCCGCCTCTTCTTATCTGCGAAAGATTTATATTTGATAGATGTCTTCTTTAAACAGGTTTTGACCTGAGACCAGATGTTTTTAAAGGTCTGACAAGCCATCTCCACCGCAGGAACTTGGGTGGGCGGGAGGGCAGGAAATTCCGGAAAAGACGGATGGTGACCGTAGACCACAAAAAATGGAGTTTTGGATGATGACTCATGGAACATGTTGTTATGGGCGAATTCAGCCCAAGGAAGCAACTCTACCCAGTTGTCTTGTTTGGCTGAAGAGAACATCCTTATAAAAGTCTCAAGATCTTGATTGACACGTTCAGTTTGTCCGTTAGATTGCGGATGGTAAGAAGATGAGAGTGCTAATCGTATGCCCAAGGTTTTACAAAGGGCTCGCCAGAATCTGGAAACGAATTGTACTCCTCTATCCGACACAATCTCAGAAGGACATCCATGGATACGGAAGATCTCTTTAATGTTCAGCCAGAGTAGACGAGGAAGGCAAACCAGCTAGAGGAATGAAATGAGCCATCTTCGAAAATCTGTCCACCACCACCCAAATAGTGTTATGATTCTTACTAGGTGGTAAGTCAGTAACGAAATCCATACTAATATGGGTCCACGGTTTGGACGGAATGGGTAGTGGTCGCAGCAACCCTGCTGGAGTTCTGCGGGAGGATTTGAACTGGGAACATAGCTCGCAGGAAGCAATGAACTCTTTGACGTCTCTCCTCATTGAGGGCCACCAGTAACTTCGAGAGAGAATCTCAAAGGTCTTGTGTTCACCGGCGTGTCCAGAAAAACGAGAGGCATGGAACCATGAAAGGATTTTCCTCCTTAGAGTAGGAGGCACGAGGGTCTTCCCAAATGGTAGCGTTTTAGTGGATGAAGCAGCCAGTGAGATACATTTGGGGTCTAGAATGGTATGGTTGGAAACCTCTTCTATATCAGAGGACGTCACAAAGGCTCTAGATAAAGCGTCAGCTTTTTTGTTCTTGGCAGCTGGTTTGAAGGTTATTATTAATTCAAAACGGGAAAAGAAAAGAGACCATCTTGCTTGACGGGGGTTCAAGCATTGGGCAGACTGGAGATATGACAAGTTCTTATGGTCCGTGAAGATCGTCACCGGATGGCGAGCTCCCTCCAATAAGTATCTCCATTCCTCTAATGCAGCTTTGATAGCTAGTAACTCCTTGTCCCCGATAGTATAATTCTTCTCTGCGGGCAGGAGGCCCCGAGAATAGAAGGCACAAGGGTGAAATTTTTGCTGTTCCGAGCGTTGAGAGAGAATAGCTCCTAAGCCCACATTAGAGGCATCTACTTCCAGGAAGAAGGGGAGTGTCACATCAGGCTGTCGAAGGATTGGAGCCGAAGAGAAGGACTCTTTTAGTGTTTGAAAGGCTTGAAGAGCCTCAGGTGACCATTGCTTAGGATTAGCCCCCTTCCTAGTCAGGGCCACAATAGGAGATGCAATGGAAGAAAAGTCTTGAATAAAGCGTCTATAGTAATTGGCAAAACCTAAAAAACGCTGGATAGCACGAAGAGTAGTTGGCTGGGGCCAATGTAGTACAGCATTCACCTTGTCTGGATCCATCTTCAGGCCAACTCCGGAAACTATATACCCCAAGAATGGAATCTGGGGTAATTCAAATGAACATTTTTCTAATTTACAAAACAATGAATTTTTCCGTAGCCTGGAAAGGACTTCTGCCACATGTTGGTGGTGAGAAGGCAGGTCCTGTGAAAAGATCAATATGTCGTCCAGATAGACGACGACACATACATATAATAAGTCCCGGAAGATCTCATTGATGAAACCTTGAAAAACAGCGGGGGCATTACACAGCCCGAAAGGCATTACCAGATATTCGTAATGCCCATCTCTGGTGTTAAACGCTGTCTTCCATTCGTCACCGGAACGGATTCTGATTAAATTGTAGGCACCACGAAGATCCAATTTAGTAAAGATACGGGCTCCCTTGATGCGATCGAATAGCTCAGTGATCAGCGGAATGGGATACCGATTCTTTATAGTAATGGCATTGAGTCCACGAAAATCTATGCAAGGGCGTAAAGATCCATCCTTCTTTTTAACGAAGAAGAACCCAGCTCCAGCGGGAGAGGTGGAAGGTCGAATAAACCCACGCTGGAGGTTCTCCTGTATATACTCAGATGTAGCTTGAGTTTCAGGTAACGAGAGTGGATAGACCCGGCCCCTGGGGGGAGTCTTGCCAGGTAGAAGATCGATCGGACAATCCCAAGAACGATGAGGAGGAAGACGTTCAGACTGAGCTTTATCAAAAACATCCGTAAATGAAGCATATTGAGGAGGAAGTCCCGGTGAGGTAGATGAGATGGAAGATTACTGTACTTTGAGAGGAATGACTTGGGAAAGGCAACGATGGTGACATTCAGACCCCCAAGACGTGACTTGAGGGGTGCGCCAGTCAATCTGGGGAGAGTGACACTGAAGCCATGGAAGGCCTAAGACAATTGGACTAGTCGTAACAGGGAGGATTAAAAACGATATTTCTTCCTGATGCAGAGCACCAATCAGAAGGGTTACTGGAGACGTACTCTGGGTGATGAGACCGTTGATGAGACGTGATCCATCTATAGCCGTCACAGTAATGGGTGTTTTTAAGGTAATCACTGGTAGGGACCATTGATTTACTAATGATTTGGAGATAAAATTTCCTGCTGCTCCGGAATCAATCAATGCCTGTGACTCAAAGGTTTTGGTAGCACAGGAAATTGTAACATCGAAGGCGCAGACTTTAGATTTCATGGAAGATGGAGAGGACTCCAGGGACCCTAACTTCACCTCTCCAGAACTAGTTAGGGCCTGGCATTTCCCGATCTCTTAGGACAAGAGCTGAGCATATGAGTGGAATCAGCACAATAGATACAGAGTCTATTCTTTACTCTTCGTTTCCTCTCCTCTGAAGATAATTTGGAACGTCCTATCTCCATGGGAATCACAGAGGGTGAAACTGGACGAAATTGAGGGTTAGAACGAAGAGGTGCTTTAGCAGAAGTTGTTTTCTCAGCCTCTCTTTCACGAAATCTCATATCAACACGATGACATAGAGAGATCAGATCTTCAAGTGACGAAGGAAGCTCCTGGGTAGTCAGTGCATCTTTAATTTTATCGGAGAGCCCCTGCCAGAAGGCGGCAACTAGGGCTTCAGTGTTCCACTGAAGTTCAGAGGCTAAGATCCTAAATTGAATGACGTACTGTCCTACTGTATGAGATCCTTGTCGCAGACGGAGGATGCTGGAAGCAGCGGAGGTCACACGACCTGGTTCATCGAACACACTTCGGAATGTAGAAATGAATTTGGCACTATCTTGCAGTATTGGGTCGTTTCTTTCCCACAGAGGGGAGGCCCAAGCCAGGGCTTGTCCAGAAAACAAAGAGATAAGATAGGCCACTCTGGAACGATGGGTAGAAAAATTTTGAGGTTGGAGCTCAAAATGGACTGAACATTGATTAAGGAAACCCCTACAAGTTTTGGGGTCCCCATCGTACTTTGACGGAGTAGGCAGGTGAAGCGTAGAAGCTGTAGACACCTGGGATGGCACTGGGGAAACGGAGGAAAGCACAGGAGCCTCAGTAGCAGCTGTCACAGTCTGTCCAGATGTTCCTTGGGAGGTTAACGATTGATAACACTGAAGTAACAGCTGTTGGCGGGCATCCTGTTGCTCCACACGGCTGACCAGATGCTGCAGCATCTCTTTGGCTGTAGGTTCCGTATCTGGGTCTGTCATGGCCTGATCTTACTGTCACGGGCACTAGGAGTCTTTACCCAGGGATCACCAGGTGGTAGGCTTACCAGAGCAATGTAGATGGTAATAGGGTACTCTGGTAGCTGGGTGATCACGGACCAGGAAGCAGCAGATGATGAGATGCTCAGGAAAGTCTAGGACTAGCAGCACTGGCAATATGGAGGCAATAGTACACGAGGAACTGTAGGACAAGGACACGTGAAGGTAGTCAGTGGTCTGCGGTAGCAAGTTGTACCACTGCTATAGTGATGAGGAATGTCCAACAGAAACGAGGAGGTGATGAGAGTCAGCGGTCTGCGGATAGCAAGTGGTACCGCTGTCTGAGTGAAGGAGTGGAATCCAAGTGGAGGTATCCAGGGAGTCAGTGGTCTGCGATAGCAAGTTGTACCACTGCTATGTGAAAGGATACTGGAACAGGTGATACTGGAAATAGGGATCAGTGGTCTGCTAGCAGCAAGTTGTACCACTGAATATATATGTGAGGAGGTGCACGGGGAGAGGCTGCAACACAGGATATACACAGGCACCTTATATACGATCCACAGTAACATGCACAATATATATATATAAATGACTGAACAGGTCTGCAAATATAGAAAGTCTCTTGAAGTAGTCCAGCACAAGTTAACACAGTCAATGATGGCAATAGACTCAGCGGATAGCAGACTCCAGAGGAGAACCAACACAGTCCAGCAAGATATGCAATACACCAGCACAGTCAATGAGAAGTATGCATACCGTGGTTCAGAAGCATGTAGTCAGATAGGAGTGCAGGGATACCTGAGCGGCAGGAGGCCGGCTGGATGAGAAGTCCCAGGATACCTGAGGCAGCAGTCAGTAGGTGCAGCGCACAGATAAGTAGACCAACAGGGACACGAATCCACAGGAATCAATAACACGTGGAACTGGACTCACGCAGGACCCAGGAGAGTGGAGACGATCCAGCAGAGGAGTAGTAGATGAAATATAAATCCAATGCAGACAGGAGGGTAGACCTGCAGGACACGTGAAGGCGCGGAGAACGTATCAGCAGTAGATGGATGATAGCGCGGTCAGCAGCAGCAGGGCTCTGCGGTACACGGAGGTAACCAGTAGCAACCAATAGTTGTCAGTAGCGATGGAACACGGGATAGCAGAGTAGACCAGGGGCTGTTGATCACGGAGGGTAGCAAATGGCAATGAGAGCAGCAGTCTCGAGGAAACACAGGAGAGCTGAGAAGAGACTGCGGTGCACAGGAGCAGCGGATAGGAATCAGCTAACTTGTCACGATGATGAACACAGGCGAGTTGATGTAAAGTAACGGTGGGAGAGCACAGAGGCAGCGGGTAGGAACCAGCAAACAGTCACAGTGAAATATAATAGCGATGATGTGGATAGAGGACTGAAGTGCACGGAGGCAGCGGATAGGAATCAGCAAACAGTCACAATAATAAGTAATAGCGTTGAAGTGGTTTGGAAGACTGTAGTGCACGGAGGCAGCGGATAGGAATCAGCTAACAGTCACGATGATACAGTTGATGGTAGAAGTGGTATGGGAACCACAGTAGTCGAAGTGGTTTGGAAACCACAGAGGTAGAAGTGGTTTGGAAACCACAGGAATCAGCAGCGCTGAAAACACGAGGAATACAGGAACACCTTCAGAGACTCATAGGGAATGAGACTCCAAGATCAGGCAACGTGGTGTTGACCACAGGTGCTTAATATAGGGAGGTTGCCTGATCTGCCAATTGAGTTAAAGGGACATACACTGAAGTATAGGAAAGGGCTGCGCATGCGCAGACCCTCAGGATGGAGGACGGCCACGGTTCCTAAATGTCCGGGAAGAGGCACTCACGGTACGGTGAGTGACAGAAACCAGAGCACCTGGAGGAAACCCACGCAAACATGGGGAGAACATACAAACTCCACACAGATAAGGCCATGGTCGGGAATCAAACTCATGACCCTACTGCTGTGAGGCAGAAGTGCTAACCGCTAAGCCACCGTGCTATCCAAGAATCATTCACTTCTTCTGCCAGCAAGGAAATAATGTAACCCATATTTCAACCCCATTTTGGAGGGCACACACAAGTGCAAAGATCAGTTGAACATTGGGTAGTTCAGTAGAAGGTCCTCCCGAGCTTCTTAGAATCATTGTTCACAAACAGTCCACTAGGAACCATAATCCCCAGCCATGAAACTGCTACCGGGTGCAACAGTAAAGTGAACCCGGCAATACTGGTCCATCTGCTCTGAAGGCCTTTTCTCTGATCTTCTGAGCATGTGCAGGGAAGACCCTTTTTAATAGAAACAAACTATTAAGAATAGCAAATAGTGAGCCCTATTATTTTATATAACTGAAAATGAAATATACACTTTTGGCCATTTAATGTACAGCACGCTTGTATGTTTTTAACATTTCATTATAACCAATGCAATTAGGAGGTTGATTGAATTTATTTTAATGATTTAATAAAACAATATATACATTATTAAGCTCTACAACCCAGAGTGCCCCTTTAGAAACTTATTGTTTTATTTTTCCATATGTTCTTGTGTATAGAAATTACTATATGTATGGGTACACCCCCAGATAGGTTAATAAATTAGATACTCTGGTTGGATGTTGTACTGTTGTGTTTCTTGAACACAAATAGAAATTAAGTCTCCCATATAATTAAATAAAATAGCTTTTAA
The DNA here is from genome assembly GCF_038048845.1 of Mixophyes fleayi. Taxonomy (NCBI): domain Eukaryota; kingdom Metazoa; phylum Chordata; class Amphibia; order Anura; family Limnodynastidae; genus Mixophyes; species Mixophyes fleayi. The sequence goes on along the minus strand of NC_134402.1, from coordinate 433,616,097 downwards.
TGCATGAGGATGATGATTTTATATTTAAGTCCTCAATTTAGATTTCACCCCCTTTTCCCCCGGCCATGTCTGATTTCCCCACCTGCAGAAAGCTCCTTGATCCCAACTTCTACTAGATGCCATCTGCGTCAAAGGTGGGTAATGCCGTACCAATCAGATATTCCTGATCCCCAGCAGACATACATTATGCAATAGTTCAATATGTAAGAAATAATGGAAAAGTAATGAAGTAATAAAGTAATCTGCAGTTTATTGCCCCTGAAATTCTGCCACCTCCATTCTCAGCCTTTACGGCCTTTCCATAAATCCGCGCTGTTGTTAAAGTACTGACTGGATTTGTGCCAAGTTTGATAGGACTCATTGACAGTTGACTATGTGAGTTATGTGTGGAGTTAGCATATTCGAATGAATGGTGTAATTTATCCTATTGTGTTTATAGTTTGAAATAACCAACAGGCTTTTAGTAACATTACATTATTTTCCACTGTTGCTACATGAAATTATACCTTTCCACACCAATGCTAAACACAGGTGTATGTAGGAAAACATAAGAAGACAAAATAAACTGCAAAGTATTTGCAATACAAATATATATATATAAAAGGCAAATAAACTGGTTTCTAAAACACAAAGATACAATAATCTTAGGGAATGTGACAAGTCTGAAAGCCAAATTATCCATAGAAACATAAACATAGAAACATAGAATTTGACGGCAGTTAAGAACCGCTTGGCCCATATAGTCTGCCCATTTTTTAACCTATGGTAACCTCAAACTTTTTTTGATCCATGAAAGCTGTTTAATTTATGAAAGCTGATTTATTGCACTAGACATGTTTTATACATAGTTCTGCATCAATATTCAACCCCTGAGACTGTGGGATAGCATATTTATAGCATGGTGTATCACTGATACATTTGAGAATTAATGCTTTCCATAACACTACTAGAGAACTGGAATGATAGGTAGGGATTATCAGATTTTCCTTAAATCCCTTTTGTGCATGTTTTATCACTAAAATTATGAAAATGTGATATACATATCCCCAAAAACTACTACACTATTTTTTAGCCTGTATATTTCATTTTATATTTACTAAGATAATGAGTTATGCTGTGTAGTTTGCATTTTCCCGGATTGTTTAAAAGAGATTTATACAGATTATTTTTTTTTAAAAAAAAAAAAATCATATCCTCCAATTAATGATAAAATAATTTGAAAACATTGATATTCATTTTTTGATATCCCTTTATGGCTGAAAACAAGTTTTATAAAGATCTTCTTGTTAGCAGTAAGGGTACAATGTAAAAAACTAAAGGGAAGGGATGGGTATGTAAAAGCTCAGACTACCTTCTGTTCAAACTACATTGATAACTGCCAGCTAAAATATCCAGCTCACAAGTAGATAGGCTACAAATAACTTTAATACATACTGATTTTTCTATGAGAATGCATCAGAAATGTTGAATACCGTCATTTTCAAATTGAGTTATCATCAAGGATAAAAAAAAATTATTCCCTTTTAAAGTATACCTACCTGAAGTAAATAACCTATAGATATTCAGTGAGAAGGTACTGAAAATAACTTTCTATGTTGGACAGAAAAGGGGGTCTCATCCCCACCCCCCTCCCGAAAGAACAACCACAGTGCGGCTTTTGTAACCCAGTTCTGGAATTCCTGGGTAAAAAATATTAAATGCTTAATAAAGAATGCATTTATGAATTGTGTTATTAAAGCAAGTATCCTTTATAAGAGCACATGTCCATTTGGTCTGCTATTTATATTGTTTATCTATGTGTGCCTTTACATGGTTGCGTAATGATTGTATTATTGTGTGGTTACTAAAGTTTAGAAACTTTGTAACATATTTTGTGAGTGTGCTATAAAGTTTTATTTGAATTATACTGTGTGTTTATATTGTTTTATTTTTCATAGATCTTTCCCATAAATTTATTGACGTCTCATTCTTTCTGTATCCACATCTACGTATAATAAAACAAAAGATGTGTTCAATTTTTTTTATATTTTTATATTGTCATGTTTATGGTTTAACGCACCATATAATTGTCTAATTGTTTTACAGCGCAGTCCAGATTTCTGTGGGAAAATGGAAGAGGGCTGCATCCAATTAGAGATGTCATCAGGTATATTGGGGCGTAGCTGGTCATAGCTAGAGTGGATTGGAGAGGGGCCTAAAGTATCCTGATTTTGTGATATTTGAAATATTGGTTATTTCAATGGAATTTAGGAGTTTTAGGGAAGGTATCATTAGAAAAACTTAAGGATATGTAACATTTATATATTTTATGGGAGATAATGGTCTAGCTGGTTGAGTATATAAGATTGGAACCCTAGCTCAGCGTTAATGCTCATACACACGGAGAACTAATGACATAATGTTTCTATCCATCACTCAAACTTTGGTTTGATGAAGCAGACTTAATATATTTTTCTCCCCATTTTTGTGGCTTCCTTGTCTTTCACACCCCAATCTATATAGGGCTCCCAACGCTCTCTTTCTCAAGAAGCATTTGTGTAATAAAGACTAAAACTTCCTTCTCTCTAGAATAACCCAGCTCCCCCCCCCGGGTATGCATCCCAAATGCTTAGAAGTCTGGATCAATAAGAATATCGTGTTGTCTCAGATGTTGCCCTACTTGACATCTTCCCAAATGCAGCAGAGCTCTGTTCATGTTTCGAGTTCTCAAACTCAACTCAATATTTTCAATTACACCACACTGAACTCTTTCATCACAATGTTAGCCCATTTGACATTACTCATCTCCCAATTTATTCTTTCACGTAAAAAGTCCTCTTTCAAGATCCCCTCCCTCTAAAACTTAAGCTAGCACAGCAGAGACCTCTCTGACTTATGTCTCATGTTCATCTGCTTTCTATTTAACTTGTATGTCCCTTGGTATGGCTTTTGCTGCATTTTGTGGGAGTGCTATGATGTATGTTTACTTGGTGCTTATATCTGCTTTATCGCACATCACTTACTCTGTCTTTATACCTGACATTACAGTAATTGTATTTAGGTACTTGCTGTTATGCTTAACTGTTTCCATTATGTTTCCATAAACTTCATACCACAGATTCCTTCTTCCGCGCACAACCTCTCCTCATGTACAATCATACCTCTTACCACTAGTAAATAAAGACACCGACAACTTCAGCTATGGCTTAAAAAAGGTCATAGTTTATTAAATGTATAAACCTGGTGGGGCGAGAGCACTTGCTTTCAGCTAACTAAATAAAAGCTAAACCAAACAGTGTACGGCCCCCCGGCCTACCACTGATACCGGGACCTAGTCCCTTACGATTGGCCGGTGCTAAATCTGGCGTAATAGTGACCACATCACTTCAGGGCTCACGAATGAATTGCCGTACAATGCAGAACACAGGGCTCCCGTACCGGGTAACCACGAACCAAGATGCTTCGAAGTATGTGGTGGCATTACCCAATCAGCGATAGCACCGTACGCCCGAGTTGCCAACTGCAAGGGCTCTCCTGCCAAGCTGACGACCTTAAAGGTCAGACAGCCCGCCACCAAGTGACCTAATGACCTCAACCAAAGACAACCCAATCTGCTCTATGAACAAATCATTCCCTACAACCGACAAATGTACCCCGTCTTGCCTATATAAATGAACTTTTGTAGCTGTGATCAAAGGATGAGGAATAACCACCCCTCCCAGGGACTGCAACGTCTTTCTCGCCATTCTATTGGCTTTGGAAAGCAGTGTTTTCATAATGGCCATCGATATGGGGGACCTTCACCTAAGCCTAGGTATAATATTAGACCAGCATATGCGCACTTGCGGCCAGTAAGCCTGAATAGCGCGCAAATCTTCTCTTATTGCTATAAAAAGATCAAGGGACTTCCCTTTACCCAAATCGTTACCCCCTAGATGCAACACTAAAACGTCTGGTCTTCCTTCACTACACTCTAATTTCTTCAATAAAGGAATAAGAGCACTCCACTGCATACCCCTATAACCAAACCATTTAATTTGAAACGAATCAGGTATTACTGAACCTCTTACCTCCCTATCGTGCCTGGATGCCCAGTACACATAGGAATGACCTACCAACCATATCTGTCCCTCTCGATCCGATGGACCTGTAAATAAAATCCGCATTAAAACCAGATCGCACACCACGATCCTCCTGCTCCATCAACCTCAGTTTACAACTCCTTTACCTGCCACCTTTACCACTCCTCTGATAAAACCTCTTTCCAACCACTTACCATTCCAATATCAGCTCCATATCAACCGTAACCACATATCCTATATAAAAACATTCTTTCAACAAACCTTCAAATAATATTATAAGCCTACAATAACAGTAAAGTGATATGGGGTTTAAACGTTGACCCAGGTGGAGGTAAACACCCAACCATTCATGGAGGCGCACCACTAATCAGGCCTTGATCCAGAAAGGATGAGAAAAATCCCTCCACGCCCCCGCTAAAAGCGACGAGCAGAGGAGCCCTGGGCTAACGTACAACGAAGGGGGCTGCTAGCCTAGCTCAGGTCTAACATATTTCTTATAAACATCAGACTTCCATCTACCTATAGACTTAATTGCAGATATAGACGCTCCTCTCCCAGCCGCTGCAGTAGCTGCCCCAATCCTAAAGGAGTGGGTACCGTACAACTCTGGGTTCAAACCAACATGCTTCAGCGTAGCTTTAAGTACTGCATTGAACTGAAACTTGGTCAATGGAGCCCCATCCGCATGTATCAACCATGGCTCAGATCCACTGGGTCGGACCCCCTCCAATCTAGAGCATAACATAAACGCACAGATACTCTGGTCCTCATGAGCTTTGATCGACATCCAATACCCTTTGCTCATTTGATCCGTCTTTGATCTGAGAATCTTACAAGAGAGGACATTATGTGCAAGTAAAACATGCCTGGCCATTAGCGCATTGCCGATAACATGTTTAGAGGGGGAAACCAATTCGCTGACTCTGAACGCGCCAAAAAAGGCAAGTGAAAATGCAGTACTAAACAACAGGGTTTCATAATCTGACTTTGTAACACTAGCCAGCGCAACTATCAACTGCCTCAATAGACTCGTCTCTATGGGCCTGCGATGATCCTCGACTGATGGCTGCTCCCTCGCCCAACCTCTCATGGCCCTTGATATAAGAAAACCCTTTGTTACGTCATTAAACCCATATAAACGGGCCATAAAGGAGATGCCCGCTAACATGGAGGACATAGCCGCCTTAGATAAACCCTCCTTGAAACGCTCCCAAATAAAAGCGTCTATATCCTCTTTCTGACCTCCATCTTGTCGACCCTTTGATTCCAGAAATCTACACCACTGCTGCCAGGCTGCCTGATACACTCTCCTGGTAGAAGGGGCCAACGATCTTACAGCTAGATCTTGCAAGCCTGTTCGACAATCTGCCAGATAGATGGGGGACACGGGGAGCCAGTAAGCTTAGCTTGAGGAGCCAAAGTTCTAAACCTTGTCCATTGAAAGCGCGATAAGGCATCTGCTATGTTATTGTTTACGCCTGGAACATGCCTAGCGCTAAAAGTGATGTCCTTGTCCAGGCAACGCAGCACCAAATGTCTTAGTAAGGCTATAGCGGGAGGAGATGAAGAACTCTGCTTATTGATGCACTGCACCACCCCCAGGTTATCACACCAGAAAACGACTTGTTGACCTACCAGTCTATCGGCCCACAATTCCACCGCAACCACAATGGGAAAAAGTTCCAAAACCAGCAGGTTTTGAACTAACCCTCTAAGCCGCCATAGATCGGGCCACAATGCAGCACACCACTCCCCGTCAAAGTAGGCTCCGAATCCTGTCGAGCCCGCTGCATCAGTGTACAGGTTCAGCTGCTCGTTAGAAGCGATGGGACTAGGCCAAACACGAACCCCGTTAAATTTAACGAGAAATGACAACCAAATGCGCAAATCCTGCCTAATTTCCTGCGACAGTGTCACCCAAGCATGAGGACGAGTGAACCCAATGATTGCCATTTGCAGCTTCCTGCAGCAAACCTTCCCCATGGGTATTATTCTGCACGCAAAGTTAAGAGACCCTAAGAGAGACTGTATGCTCCGCAACTTCAGGGACCTAGAACGCATGGCCATTTGAATTAAAGTCGCCAGCTTGTTAACTTTTTCCAATGGCAACCGACAACATCCTTTAACTGTGTCAATCTCTATGCCTAGAAACGACAGGCAGGTAATAGGTCCCTCAGTCTTGCCCTGAGCTACTGGAACCCCTAAAATTGAAAACAGATACTGCGCATCGCGCAATACGTTGGAGCAGACTGGGGAATTGGCTGGCCCCATGAAAAGGAAGTCGTCCAGGTAGTGAGCAATACCCGGATGACCAGATCCTGCTTGCACACACCAGTGAAGGAAGGAACTGAACTTTTCAAAATAAGCGCAGGAAATAGAACACCCCATTGGGAGGCATAAGTCTACGTATATACCGTCTGGAAGCCTAAAGCCCATATAATGGAACGACTCTGGATGCAGGGGTAACAACCTAAAAGCCGATTCTATGTCTAGCTTTGCTAACAACGCCCCTTCCCCAAATGATCTAACCAACTCCAATGCTTCCTCAAACGACTGGTACAACACTGAACTATCCTCCGGGTCAATAGCGTCATTAACTGAACTTCCTTGGGGGTGCGACAGGTGTTGTATCAATCGATACCTCCCCGCTTGTTTCTTTGGGACTACGCCTACCGGTGATAACACTAAATCTGCCAAAGGAGATACTTCAAACGGCCCTGCCATGCGACCTAAAGACACTTCCTTTTGAACCTTCTCTAACAAAATCTCGGGAAAAGTATAGGCAGACTTCAAATTCTTGGCAGCCTGAGCGCACACAGCACCCTTGATGGGTAAGCTAAAACCATAACTAAATCCTCTAAATAAAAATTCTGCTAACTGTTGGTCAGGGTGAAGGCGCAACCATCTAGCCAAAGCTTGCACCTTCACTGGTGAACGTGCTTTACTGCTTAGCACCTGACGCCTGCCCTCCTCTGCCTGCCCCTTCTCTACTTCTTGTGCAATCCCGAGCCGGGTGAGTCCCTCTGCATAGGGTGCAAATGTGCTTGTATTTGCAAGCGACTCCCCTTGTACATGTACCGCTATTGAAAGCGAAGCATTTATTGCGAGCGGGAAAGGAGGCCCCCTGCCTCCCCGGCCCTGGAAACCTGGGCACGGCGTTACTTCTCAACTCTGAAACTGAACGTCTAACCATGTCCATCCATGTTTCAACATCCTTGGTACCAAACGGGATGTCCCTCTTACCACTCAACCTTTCCCTGAACACCTGATCATACTCTCTCCAGATAAATGGGGCATCTGACTCGTACATCACTGTTATCATATGCAGATAACGCAGAATATCACGCATGGCATCCGGTCTGGTTTCCAGATATACCGCGGCAAATGAGCAGAAACCTGAAATCCACTTGGTAAACGTTTTGTATGTCTCCTCACCCATACCTCCTTTACTTGCTGCCTTTTCTAACTCTTTTTTCGCACGCCCCGTGATTGAAAAAATGTCTACATAAAAACCTTTATTTATTCGGTCTCTTATGCATGGCCTAATACCGGTAGTAAGCCCTGTGTTAGCGCAACGCACTTTGTCACTGCCATCACCTCCTTCTTCATAAGCAGGTACTGCGCCTCCTGAATTCCTAACCCCTTTTGCCCCGCCAAAATGCTGTTGCAACACTTTCATGAGCTTGCGCGGCCCAGCCTCTGTGTCAGATTCGTTGCTACCCGAGGATGACATGGGAGGACTACATGAATGAACTACCGGAGAAAAACAATTTAAGTACTCACCGCTGCTTGCTGCTTCCTGCCCGGACGCAGGCGACGCCTCCCTGGTTCCGTGCGACGTTGAAGTACCGCCCTGTGGATTCCGACTCGACCCGACCATCAGCGGAAACACACTCGCCTCCTGGCATACCCTGTAATACTGAATGACAAGACGTATCAACAGCGGGACTGCTCCCTTGTAAATTCACCCCTGTGCCCACCGCCCCACTGTTAGTACTGAGAACTTGGCCCGGGAATGGTACTAAGTTGAAACCAGGCGGCATAGGGAATTGGCTGGACGGCGCCTGTGATTGACAGGCCGAAGTCTGCATCATTTGAAGGTGGGCACTATGTACGGTAGCGGATATCGTGCCAGCATAGGGGGTAGGCAAAGACATGGGAAAATTAGGAGGGGGGTAAGGGGCGGACCATTCCCCAATGGCATCACCTCTGAGCGGCATCCTTTGCTGAGACTGCGTCTGCATACGAAACTCAACCTGTGCGGGCTGGGGAAATGGGCTTCGTAACGGTAGATAGGAACCGGGACCAACTAATGTCTGAGAAGGCATATACCATGTATGCGGTTGCGCCTGACTATGCAACACATTTCCCACCTGACCAAGCTGTGGGAACCCTGTCCCGTTATTGTGCCAGGCTGTCGTGTGAACCTGAGGGATGGGCTGGGTAGGGGGGAACGGGGTAAATGAGGAACCGCTAACATCCTGTGAGAATAATAAAGGAGACATTCCCTCCGCTTGAAAGCTAGAGAAGGGGGGCTGTGAGTTAAGAGCTGCCCTCTCCCTAGCCTGATACTGAACAAAACTGTCTTGTGATTGTACGTTTTGGTGTAACCTGGGGTCAGGTATCTGAGCAGGCAAAACCAGATCCCTCGCAGGCTGAGACACAGGGATTGGCGGTGGAAAGCATGCCAAAGACATGAGAGGTGGGGCGCTGTTGGGCCTCGTGTTCTGCGGCTGCCTCCGCACCACAGTCCCTACTTCTGACCGGGCATATGATGGGCCGACTTCCTTACCCTGGTGCCTTTGAGCCACGGGCCTCTGTTCTCTTCCCCCCGCCCTTGAAGGGTTAATAGTGCGTCCTCTACTGTTTTCAGCAGACCGAGCAAACACCAGAGAGGGAGACCCTCTCCTTGCCGTGCTCTGTCTGACCCTGTCTGGAGCTGTAACGCCGGAGACTGGCTGCACAGCCTCTCTCTCTGGCGCATGCGCCCTCCTATCAATGGCCGCCGTGGTTGCGCCCTTCCCCCCTGCTGAACGACCGCGGCGGGAAGAGCGTCTAACCCTTTCTCTTCCCCGCCCGGCCGCACTAGGTGCTGCGCGCTTCGCCCCGCTGCTGCCTCGGCGTGCAGACATAGTGTCAGCGCCGGAGGAAACAGCGGGCATCTGGGCTGTAGAGGAAGTGGGGGGGACATTGCGGGGAGGAGAATCAGCTCCCTCCGAGAATCTAGAGGGGGCAGGGGCACTTCTCTTCGGGCGGGACATGTTTTATGGCCAAAATACACTATGCAGGGAAAGAATTAGGCGATGGAAAGGATAAAGGCAAAATAAAGAAATAAACTGGGAGTTTAAATTGCGAGTAATGGGAAGCAAAATAAACCGAAATAAACAGCAGTAAAAGTAAAGAAACAGCAGTAAATACAATCCCACTGTCTATATCAAGCTTCAATTCCCACCACTACTGCAAAAACAGCTAGAAACACAGTTGAAACACAAAATGCAGCTACTCAGCCTGACACAGCTATTCCCAGGGGATTTCTGCGACGGAAGAGACCCAGCATCCTCTGCGTGAGAATATATGGGCACACAAACCTAAACACTCCCACAGGATTCTATTGGCTGGAGGTGACCAACAACTTAACCCTCAATGGGTAAGTGCTATGCTTCTGAACATGTGGATAAGTTTAAGGACGTTTGGCTTAATGTGCCTCACTTCTCATTATGTTTCCAACTGTTTCCATTAACTGTTTCCATGCTTCTGCTCATGCTTATTGTATTCATGTATGTCATATTTGCAATGATTGTCCTGTTCTATGGAATCTGTAGCACCCTACAAATAAACGACGATGATGATTGATAATGATGATGATGATTGATTATGATGTTGATGATGATGATGGTGATTTTGTTGATGGTACTGATGATGATGATGTTGATGATCATGGTGATGTTGATGATGATGTTGTTGGTGATAATGTTGATGTTGGTGATGAATGGTGATGTTGATGGTGACGTTGTTGATGATGATGGTGATGTTGATGATGATGGTGATTTTGTTGATGGTGGTGATGGTGATGTTGATGGTGATAATGATGATGGTGACGTTGTTGATGATGATGGTGATGTTGATGATGGTGATTTTGTTGATGGTGGTGATGGTGATGTTGAAGATATTTTTGATGATGATGATGGTGATGATGATGGTGATGTGGATGATGATGGTGATGTTGTTGATGATGGTGCTGTTGTTGATGATGGTGATGTTGATAATTTTGATGATGATGTTGATGATGATGTTGATGTTGATGATGATGATGATGTTGTTGATCATGATGATGATGATATTTGCCAATACTGTTATAACAAGTACACCAACTCCCAGATTACCCTTCCCCCTTTTCCCCATCCTCTTTCTCTTTCACCTTTCTTACTTTTAGATATTAATGTAAAACCTCAGCAACATGTTCTCCTCTGTTCTTCTCTTTTCTTCCAATTTATGGATATCTGTTCTGCTTTCTAAATAACCAATTTGTTTCTTATATCATATTACTTTGCATATAGTAATTCATATCTTTAGAATTTGCCAGCTATATTGTGAACAATGCTTATCTGTTTTGTAGTTATGATTTCTGCATTGTGCTTATCTTGGTTTATGCTCTGTATCAACATTTGCAACTGTTTTTTTTTCTTTTGCAATTTTACTTCAATGTAAATCAAATACAAAAAAGCAAAAAAGCAAAACCAGGCTCTTTACATGAGATAGTAAAAATGTATTTACTGTGCTTGAAGACAATGGTGATTACAAAACAGCAGGTTATTTTCTTCACTGGTAACAAGGATTGTGCAACAGTTCCTGTACATCGGATTGTTCAGCTGAAAATATTTCATACACATATGAGGCATTTTGAAATGTATATTGTTTATGTCTTCAGTGCTCGACCGCACCCTAAGAGAGAAATACTGCTTCTAGCACACATGTTGCAATCTGGCATTTCACAATGTTATGCAATTAAGTAGTAAATACTTTTGATCAAGATACTTTTTTTTTAATTAAATGTTATTACCTGTCATCTATTTTAAATGTTATCCAGTACATAATTAATGACTATTTGCATGATTTTCCCAGACAAACTATCACTTCCCATCAGAGGATAGAACCCCGAAGATATTGATATCTTGACCGACAAATCCAAGTACATCCCCATGAAAAAAACACAATTATGCAAAAAATTAGGCATGGGACACCACAAAACATTTAAAGCAAAAGGTTATAATTCAGCAACAGTTAGCTCAGTGGCACAGTAGGTAGCATCAAGGCTGCCAAGAGGAATTTCAGGCTCGGATACAGTAACTTCTTGGGGCCACTTCCATAGTCACAGAGAGGGCATGTCTATACCTACCAAGGTAGAGGATCCTCCCATTAAAGGCAGGACAGGGCCCCCAGCCAGGTCCAGAGCCCGGGTACATTATATCCTCGCCCCTCTCTGTGCCCCTGCTGTCTCACATCGCTGGGGCCACGTGTTCAATTCCAACCAGGATCCTATCTGTGTGGAGTTTGCATGTCCCTGTGTTTGAGTGAATTGCTCTGGTTATCTCCCACACTTCAAAAAAAACAACATACTGGTAGGTCATATGGCTTCTAAGAAAATGGTAGTAAATTTAGACTGTTAGTTCCAATGGGGTAGGGACTGATGGGAATGATTACATATTATTATGGTACATATAATTAACACTATAAAAATAAATTAATGGCATTCACCTCCACCTGTGTTCCTGTAAGAACATTATGAAACATATCTGCTTAGATATATGTCAACCAGTGGTTGAATCTTTAAGCCTATGCTATATTTAATAGAGCTGGTGGGTTTTTCTCATCAGGTTCATTGAGACCATGAACTGTTCGGGACTGAGTCATTAAAGCACACATACTGGGCCAGTAAGGAAAGTAAGGCAAAAAAAGGAGTAAATGTTCTCTGGGACAAACCATGTTACAATGCAAGGGGTGGAAATGAATTTATCATTTTGAAAATAAGTTAAATGCTGGCTGTTTTTTCATCTAGCACACAAATACTTGATAGCATTATTTTTGCACTGAGATTTAAAGTTGATCTAGGACATGCCCTATCCCAACTATAAATATGTCCCCACATTTTTAATTTATCTCTCCCTCCAATGCAACATGGTTTTGCCCAGGTCTAAAGATACTCCTTTTTTATGCTTTGCTCTCCTTAATGACTCAAGCCCACTGAGCGCATCGTGCAGTTGTTCGCAACGGCTCGTAAATCGGCTCTGCATACTCCCGGAGTCAGCAAGGTGCGGATCTCAAGATACGTGTGGTGATGACTATGGGTGTAGGTTCACTCTGCTGTACTAGACCAGACACTGCAGGATGCGTTCAATACGTATGTGGAATATGAAAGCTCAAAAGAACACACAGAAAAAAAATATTAATCAATTAATGTTACCTGTCAATAATATAGTCATTTATGATTAGAAATGGAAACTTAAAAAAAAAAATTTTTTCCTTTGAAAATTATTTATAAGGCTGTCCTTAATGTCTACTGTACTTAAAATAAATTATTACAGTTGCTCCTGATTGCAGACACAAGTAATAGCATCCATACGCTGCTGACCTAGGACTTAGACTAGACCTCTAGCTGGTAGAAGAGATACGGCAGAAAAACAAGAAACTATCACACACGCAGAGCTTCATTTGAACGTGGCTGCATTCGCTTCAGTTTGGCACGCCCACATTGTGCATCGAGTACGGGCACACGCCCCGGTCACGCCCAGAAATCGTAGACCATTTGCGTTAGCATGCGAAGCGGAATTGCTTTCGTTGACGGCCGAGTGTCCTCGTTATGGGCATTCGCAGAAGGGAATTGCACAAAAAACAGAGATACGTCCCTTAATGACTCAGGCCCTTCATCGTTTTATGTGCAAGAGGAAATATTCTACAAGACAAGGTGCTTAAGATCATTACTCATCTCTTTAAAATAAGAAAAATAAAATAGTAAAAGCTGAAAGAAATATAATGCTGTTGGCTGCTCCCTTTTATAATTCAGTAAAGATGTCAATTTACTGTGTCCTTTATTCTGCTTTCATGTCTGAAACAAAATTATAGCCTAGTCCCATATCTATTATGTCACAAATAACCAAACAGCTTCACAGTGACCTCAGAAATAGTACAACCAAAAAGCCATTATTGCACTTTCTTCTTGAATATACTTCTCTGTTATTGTATCATCTTCTAGGGTACCGTTATCTATTTCTTAACTTGTAATATTTATTATTTGTACTGCTTTAATGTTTGCCTTGGTAATTGTAATTTTTCTTCTGTCTTATAAATTATTATTATTATTATTATTATTATTATTATTATTATTATTATCATTTGGTGCACACTGTTATCTAGAAATCTCATATTTGCTTATGTAATTTGCATTTTTTTTATTTTGAACAAATCAGTCAAACTTTTTTATATTTTTATTTATCACTATAGGCAACCTGTGGCTCCCACATGGTTTTGAAACTAGAAGTCCCAGCATGCCTTGCCACCCTGATACCAATGAATTAATGACACAACAACTGACCTCTGCAGTGCATACAATAAGTAGTCCAAAGCTAGTCAGTCTGTTTCTGCACGGTTTATCCAAGCATTACATGATAGATAAGTAGAGAAATTAATATATTCATACAGTAAGTATTAAAGTGCACCGTTCAATCTTACCCTGTCTCCAGAATGATCATGACCAACATGTAAGGGGTGTGGCTATTATTTTAGACAAATACATGACCCATTTCTGCATAGACTACTGTTAGGTGCATGCAGTTCCTACTTCAGGAGCAGAGCAGTTTAAAGCAGACATAACTCACAACTGTCCCTGACTAAGCGGGATAGTAACATAAAAATCTGAATTACCCAACCAGAATAAGAACAGTTGTCAGACTGTCCAGCTACTATCTACCTGTTCCTGCAGCTTTCACTACCTGCTGCTGTTAGTTTCTTAAGCGTACTGATGCTTGTTTGGTTCCTGAACTGTTTGGATCCTGTTTGGAAATAATAGGTAAATCATAGGAATGATAGGAACATGAAATATGAAAAGTCCAATCCAGACTCAGAGTTAAATCATTAGTACCCACATTTAAAAATTAGGACTTCCTCTCTGAAATCATTTTCAACATTAAATAGTATTCACATTTAATAAATAAACATATTTTCCCCTAACTAGATCCAACAATATATTAATAGTATTCAAATTTAATAAGTAAACCTACACCCTCCAAACGGATAATAAATAAATAGCACTTACATATAATAAATAAACTCATATCTCACAACTAGTCCTGTCATAAAATAATTAGCATTTACTTTTAATAAATAACCTTCATTCTCCCCAAACTCAGCCCCACATTCAATTAACAGCCCCCAAACCACCCCAGCATTAAATTTAATGTTCCATCACCTCACCTTAAATTAATAGGCCCAACCTTGGCTCCACTGGTACATTAATTGCCTCCATCCACAATTAAAAGATTAGCCCCAACCCTCTCTTTACCACTAAATGAATAACCTATGCCCCAGCAGCATTAGTTTAAGGGCCTGATTAAGGGTTCCAGTTAGACAAATGTATGTATGTGTATATATATATATATATATATATATATATATATAAAATCTAAAAATGATATTACATCCTGATTATTAAAATAAATAAACGCAAAACCTTCACTGCTGCTGGTCAGAGAAGCCTTGCATACTTCTCAATAAACCATTAAACTATGCCAATGAAACCACTAAAAAGAATGGTACTGTGAGAAAAAAAAAGTAAAAAATAAATAAATATATATATATATATATATATATATATATATATATATATATATATATATAATTGTAAAATTATAGAACAATCATTAATACATAAAACACACTACGGGCCTGATTCATTAAGTATCTTAACTTGAGAAACTTCTTATTTCAGTCTCCTGGACAAAACCATGTTACAATGCAAGGGGTGCAAATTAGTATTCTGTTTTGCACATAAGTTAAATACTGCCTGTTTTTTCATGTAGCACACAAATACTTAATAGCTTATTTGTACACTGAAATTTAAAGTTGATATTTGTGTGCTACATGAAAAAAAAAGCAGTATTTAACTTATGTGCAAAACAGAATACTAATTTGCACCCCTTGCATTGTAACATGGTTTTGTCCATGAGACTGAAATAAGAGTTTCTCAAGTTAAGATCCTTAATGAATCAGGCTCTACATTCTTAACTACATTCTTATTAAAGTTACTTGATTTTCTGCCATATCGCTTGCTCCAGCTAAAGGGCTAGTCTGAGTCCTGATTACTAATGATGACAGCCGTGATGTGGGGTGCACAGTTCACAGTCAAAGAGCACTCTGTTTTTTCTCCACAAAGTAATTCAGGTGTCACTGATACCACTGACAGAGGGATTTTAAAAGTAATATATATATATATATATATATATATATATATATATATATATATATATATTAGCTAAAGTACCCGGAATTGCCCGGGTTTAAATCTTCAAGTTATTAAGTTATCAATAATTTGGATGTAACTGTCAACATTTTAAAAATAATTAGCAGCTTAGCAGCTCTTCCAACACAACCATGAGGTGGCTGCCCAGTGTCATTTTTGTTTTTATATAAAATGTCATCCAAATCCATCCAGTGGAAAGCTGGCTCCCCGGGTCAAAGTTCTGGCCAGCATACACCAATGAGAGATCCGACCAGGACCTCAACCCCCTAGTATGCCTTCTGGGATCCAATGCTACCAGTCTGTGAAGTTTTCATCCAAATTCATCCAGTGAAAGGCTCAGAAAGGCTCCGCGGGTCAAAGTTCAATTGTGTATAAGTCGCTGATCAAGGTGCTTTCCCATCACCACTGTCATCCTTCACTGGACTGACAACCCGCCAACAAATGATCTAAGCCAACCTCAACCTTACAGAAAATTTGTTCAAGGAACAACTATAACACATGGTTAGTGATATGAACACCATATCTTCTAAATAACTGAACTTAATCCACCAATACTAAGGGGTGGTCAATTGCAAACCCCCCAATGGATGGATCCCAGCCCAATAGAGCGATTCAGATTTTTAACAAGCTTTAACAAACCTGTATGGGAATTTGTCCTCTCCAAAGGATGCGTGTTACCATGTCAGGCTTGAACAACTGAATGACTGGCCATCTCGACTCTACCATCCTCAAATTCAGTCTGATCTTAATAATCAGGTCTAGTGACTTTCCCTTACCCAATTCTATCCTACCCAGATAAACTATTATAATGTTTGGGGGACCCCATTTAGCAATTTCACATCTCAAAAGGGGAAGAAAGGCTGAACCCCACAGGGCAGGCGAAGGAGGACCAATTCCATGCCATCTTGTGCCTGGACATTCAGAACATGTATGAATGGCCAACAACCCAAGCTTGAATCCTCCATATTGGAATACCTGTTGAACAAAATGATTAAACATCAGAATAAACTTGAACCCAAAGACAAATATAAACAAAACAGGCTATCTGCCGACTGTGCTGAATCTAAAAGGGGGAAGGGGAGCGGTAAACCATATGAAGGACAAAAACTCAGGAACCCCAGAAGGCTAATAGCCAATCAGGCCTTTATCCGAGGAGAGATAGGAAAAACCCTTCATGCCATCGCTAAAGCGACAAGCAGCAAAGCCCTGGGTTACTGGACAGTTATTTATTCTGTCTAATGTATTTATATAGGAATCAGGCATCCAGCTGCCTAGGGATTAATAGTGGCAATGGAAGAACCTGCCAATGCTGCGGATGTAGACACCCAATCCAAAAGGAATGGGTGCCATACAAAGACGGGTCTAAACCCAGATACTCTAATGCTTTCTTACATACTGCATTAAATTAGTATTTTGTAAGAGATTTACTATCCAGATGTATTAAGTATAAATCACTCACAGGGGTAGAGCATATAGGACATGCTCTACCCCAGCTATAAATCTGTTTCTATATTTTAAATTTACCTCCCGTCCAATGCAGTATGGTTTTGCCTAGGTGGAAAGTTACTCCTCTTTTTTGCTTTACTTTGCCTAATGAATCAGGCCACATATTATCACCCTTATCATCATCCTCATTACTGATTTCATGATCATCATCATCACACAATATTAATTAATCTCCACTGCAATCTACACATTCTGTTTGTAGTTGGCAGCAAGAATGGTATTCTTCATACAGGATGCTGATGCTGATTTTCATACTTGTTTCCTCTTGCAAACCCTTGCTTCACAGAAAATTGTGTAGAATTATGTTTAGTCGTCATGCTTCTCTTCTGTGTCAATGTATCACCCCCAGCAGCAGCAGTTGTAGTGTGCATGGATGTTTCTTCGGAATCATGGTTTGCATTAGGGGAATCATTTGGAATTTGAAAATTGGGTGCAGGACTACATACTAATAATGAGAAAGTGATGATGAAGGTGTTGACGACAGTGAGGAATGCAACTGTCCATCCATTCGGCATTTAGCTGATGCTGGGCTGCTTGCTACTCTACACAATTTGCCACTTTTGTAAACACTCCTTGAAAAAACTTGCTGCAAATGACGTATGAGGGAGGAGGTGCCTAGAGGATCAACGTTCCATGACAAGTGTTGTCTGGGTTTAGATAAAAATAATTCCAAACAAAAGAGGTCCTTTTTTTTGTCTTCTGCCCCGGTATGATAATGTGCTTATAATGGGCACCTGCTGGCGGTAGCACTGGTGGCTGCCTTACTTGAACACAATCATCATCTTATTATCTCATCCATGTCCAACACATTCATATTCAGATCCACAATTATCCCCCTCATCCTCTTGCATATTTGCAACTTTCATAGTAACCTCCTCAATTTCAATGGGTAAATCATCATCAACACTTATGCTACTACTAGTACCAATCCTCACATTTCCGAATGGTTGAGGATTTTTCGAAGGAGGCTGATTTTTTATTATAGTATATGAGTCTGAAACCTCATGTAGCACTCATGTATACCCTCCTTGGACTCTCCTCAGGATTCTGTGGCTGCTCAAGTTATTCTTCAACCTTAGTGTTATCCTCAGGCACTAATTTGTCTGTTTTGGAGGTGTCAGTAACAGACGTATATTATAAGTGACAAGTGTGTGCTTGGGAAGTTGAGGAAGATGCACGACCGTGTTGAGCACTCATTTTTGGAATGATCATTCTAGTAAATATACCAGTACCAGCAGTAACAGGAACCCTATTAGAAAAAAGTGGGCATACTATGAGGCTTGTCTTGCCACTGCAAGTGGTGTATGGAATGTTTGCTATTTTCCTTTTATTTGGACAAATCACCAGATTCATCAGAGAAATCTCTCTTAATCCTCCTCCTTACATCAAGAGCTGAAGAGCTGATGTTTTCTTTCAGATTGAATGTGACAAATAGTGTTTGTATTTTGAGGACGCTTTCAGCAACTTCCTTCCCGCATTACCTTTTTTTACTACTGGAGGTCGTAACAGTAGTACTGCTGCCAGTACTGGTACTGGGTTGTTTCTGATCTGTACAGTGATCCATGGTTGCCAAGAGGAATAATGCTACTTGAACAGATTTGAGCTACTTTTAGTTGCCTGCTACCACACCAGGGGACTGCCCGATGAGATAGGGAAAGGAGGAATGTTATCTTAAAATTCTTATGACGCTGCTCCACAATATACTTCTAGCAGACAACTTTTATTTTTAGTTGTGGGGGATATGCGCTGCTCTGAGTCAAAAACAAGAACACCCTCTTTACTTTTTTGGGGTATGTAGCTGCTGCTGACACTCACATGCAAACACCCTTTTTTAATATGAATGTCACTGAATGACCATTTCAAAATGGACACATATTAAAAAATAGCAAGGATTAGAATATTTAGCTTTTTTGAGGTGTGCAGCTGCGTGGTGACCCTCACAAACACTGTTTTTAAATATTGATTTCACTGAATGACTCTACCAAAATGGACAAGTATTTAAAAATAAAAAATATTACAATATAATAATATATAGCCTTTTTTTGGGTAATAATCCAAATTATTTCAGTTGTCACTGCCCCACACAAGATTACTTTCACTAGACAAACTTTCAATTTGAAATGAAAGGAATCTGTTTGTTTTTTGGACTCTGCTGCTAATAGTCAGACAGCAAGAGCACACTGTTTTTCTCCAAGAAATAAATATACTAGTTAGTTCAAAATTATATTTATCTAACTCAGTCTGAATATACTGTCTAGTACTATTATATATATGCAATTCAATGCATTACCAACAACCAGTAGCCACTAGTCCGTGTAAAGTCTATTTAAGATTGAAATTAAAAGCAATTGATCAGCAAACTATTGTAGCGGACTATTCTCTACAGAACTGCTTTACAATAATGACAAAAAAATCTATTGCTTTGCTATGTTCACCCTGAATGCTATTGTCACGGGCACTAGGAGTCTTTACCCAGGGATCACCAGATGGTAGGCTTACCAGAGCAATGTAGATGGTAATCGAATACTCTGGTAGCTAGGTGATCACGGAACATGAAATGATGGCCGATGAGATGCTCAGGAAAGTCTATGACTAGCAACACTGGTAATAATGAGATAATAATACACAAGGAACTGTATGGACAAGGACACGTGAAGATAGTCAGTGGTCTGCGATAGCAAGTTGTACCACTGCTATAGGGAGGAGGAATGTCCAACAGAAACAAGGAGGTGATGAGAGTCAGCGGTCTGCGGGTAGCAAGTTGTACCGCTGTCTGAGTGAAGGAATGGAATCCAAGTGGAGGTATCCGGGTAGTCAGTGGTCTGCGGCAGCAAGTTGTACCACTGCTATGTGAGAGGATGATGGAACAGGTGATAACGGAAACAGGGATCAGTGGTCTGACATGAGCAAGTTGTACCACTGAATATATAGGTGAGGAGGTGCACAGGGGAAGACTGCAACACAGGATATACACAGGCACCTTATACACGATCCACAGTAATATGCACAATATAGATATACATATAGATATAAATGACTGAGCAGGTCTGCAATCTAGAAAGTCTCTTGAAGTAGTCCAGCACAATAATAACACAGTCAATGATGGCAATAGACTCAGCGGATAGCAGACTCCAGAGAGAACCAAACACAGTCCAGCAAGATATGCAATACACAGCACAGTCAATGAGAAGTATGCATACCGTGGTTCAGCAGTAGCAGTCAGATGGGATAGCAGCGGTACCTGAGCGGCGGGAGGCCGCCTGGATAGAAAGTCCCTGGATAGGTGAGGCAGCGGTCTAGCAGGTGCAGCGCACAGGTGAGTAGACCAACAGGGACACGAATTCACAGGAGTCAGCAACACGTGGAACTGGACTCATAGGAGACCCAGGAGAATGGAGATGATCCAGCAGAGGGTAGTAGATAAGATACAAATCAAATGCTGACAGGAGGGTAGAGACCAGTGGAACACGTGAAGGCGTGGAGAGTGGATCAGCAGGAGATGGAGGATAGCGCTGACCACAGCAGCAGGACTCAGCGGCACACGGAGGTAACCAGTAGCAACCACAGGAACCAACAGCGATGGGAAACAGGAGTGCAGCGCAGGGCAGGAGCTGTTGATCCTGAAGTGTAGCAGATGGTAATGAAAGCGGCAGGCTCGAGGAAGTCACAGCAAAGATGAGATGAGACTGTAGTGCACGGAGGCAGCGGATAGTAATCAGCTGGCAGTCACGATGTTGAACACAGGCGAGTAGAAAGCAGGAGACTGTAGTGCACGGAGGCAGCGGATAGTATTCAGCTGGCAGTCACGATGATGAACACAGGCGAGTTGCAAGCAGGCGACTGTAGTGCACGGAGGCAGCGGATAGTAATCAGCTGGCAGTCACGATGTTGAACACAGGCGAGTTGCCAGCAGGAGACTGTAGTGCACGGAGGCAGCGGATAGGAATCAGCAAACAGACTTGATGAGAAGCAGGTGAGTGAAGTAAAAGCTGGAGTGCACGGAGGCAGCGGATAGCAATGAGCAAACAGTCACATAGATGTAAAATAACGTAGAAGTGGTTTAGAAGACTGTAGTGCACGGAGGCAGCGGATAGGAATCAGCAAACAGTCATGATGATACAGTTGATGGTAGAAGTGGTATGGAACCACAGTAGTAGAAGTGGTGTAGAAACCACAGGAATCAGCAGCGCTGAATACACGAGTAATACAGGAACACCTTCAGAGACTCATGAGGAATGAGACTCCAAGATCAGGCAACGTGGTGTTGACCACAGGTGCTTAATATAGGGAGTGTTGCCTGATCTGCCAATTGAGTTAAAGGGGTATACACTGAAGTATAGAAAAGGGCTGCGCATGCGCAGACCCTCAGGATGGTGGACGACCACGGTTCCTAAATGTCCGGGAAGAGGCACTCACGGTCCGGTGAGTGACAGTACCCCCCCTTTTAAAGGTGGGCACAGAACGCCTGGAACCGGGCTTGTCCGGATTTTTGGAGTAAAACTTCTTCAAAAGGGCAGGAGCATTAAGATCTTCAGCTTTGATCCAAGAGCGCTCCTCAGGACCAAAGCCCTTCCAATGAACGAGGAAGTGGAGGACTCCTCGCGAAATTTTTGCATCTAGTACCTCGGTAATCTCAAAATCCTCCTCCTGATGAACTTGAACTGGCTGCGGAGCTGAGGGAGGAGTTGAGAAACGGTTGATAATAAGAGGTTTGAGCAAGGATACATGGAAGGCGTTAGAAATCCGAAGACTCTTAGGAAGAAGGAGTTTCACACATACTGGATTGATAACTTGAATGATCCTATATGGACCAATAAAACGAGGGGCGAATTTCATGGATGGAACCTTCAAACGAATATTTTTTGTGGATAACCAGACACGATCTCCAATTTTTAGTGGTGGAATAGCCCGCCTCTTCTTATCAGCGAAAGATTTATATTTGACAGATGTCTTCTTTAAACAGGTTCTGACCTGAGACCAGATATTTTTAAAAGTCTGACAAACAGTTTCCACAGCAGGAACTTGGGTGGGCGGGAGGGCAGGAAATTCCGGAAAAGACGGATGGTGACCGTAGACCACAAAAAATGGAGTTTTGGATGATGACTCATGGTACATGTTGTTATGGGCGAACTCAGCCCAAGGGAGTAACTCTACCCAGTTGTCTTGATTGGCTGATGAAAATATCCTTATAAAAGTCTCAAGATCTTGATTGACACGTTCGGTTTGTCCATTGGATTGCGGATGGTAAGAAGATGAGAGTGCTAATCGTATGCCCAAGGTTTTACAAAGGGCTCGCCAGAATCTGGACACGAATTGTACTCCTCTATCAGACACAATCTCAGATGGACATCCATGGATACGGAAGATCTTTTTAATGAAATGTTCAGCCAGAATAGACGAGGAAGGCAAACCAGACAGAGGGATGAAATGAGCCATCTTCGAAAATCTGTCCACTACCACCCAAATAGTGTTATGGTTCTTACTAGGTGGTAAGTCAGTAACGAAATCCATACTAATATGGGTCCATGGTTTGGACAGAATGGGTAGTGGTCGCAGCAACCCTGCTGGGGTTCTGCGAGAGGATTTGAATTGCGAACATAATTCACAGGAAGCAATGAACTCTTTGACGTCTCTCCTCATTGAAGGCCACCAGTAACTTCGAGAGAGGATCTCAAAAGTCTTGTGTTCACCGGCGTGTCCAGAAAAGCGAGAGGCATGGAACCACGAAAGGATTCTCCTCCTTAGTATAGGAGGGACAAGGGTCTTCCCAAATGGTAGCGTTCTGGTGGATGAAGCAGCCAGTGAGATACATTTGGGGTCTAGAATGGTATGGTTGGAAACCTCTTCTATATCAGAGGACGTAACAAAGGCTCTAGATAAGGCATCAGCTTTTTTGTTCTTGGCAGCTGGTTTGAAGGTAATTATTAATTCAAAACGGGAAAAGAAAAGAGACCATCTTGCTTGACGAGGGTTCAAGCATTGGGCAGACTGGAGATATGACAAGTTCTTATGATCCGTGAAGATCGTCACCGGATGGCGAGCTCCCTCCAACAAGTATCTCCATTCCTCTAGTGCGACTTTGATAGCCAGTAATTCCTTGTCCCCGATGGTATAATTTTTCTCTGCGGGTAGGAGACCCCGAGAATAGAAGGCACAAGGGTGGAATTTTTGCTGTTCCGAGCGTTGGGAGAGAATAGCTCCTAAGCCCACATTAGAGGCATCTACTTCTAGGAAGAAGGGGAGTGTCACATCAGGCTGTCGAAGGATTGGAGCCGAAGAGAAGGACTCTTTTAATGTTTGAAAGGCTTGAATAGCCTCAGTTGACCATTGCTTAGGATTAGCCCCTTTCCGAGTCAGGGCCACAATAGGAGATGCAATGGAAGAAAAGTCTTGAATGAAGCGTCTATAGTAATTGGCAAAACCTAAAAAACGCTGGATCGCACGAAGAGTAGTTGGCTGGGGCCAATGTAGTACAGCATTTACTTTGTCAGGATCCATCTTCAGGCCAACTCCGGAAACTATATACCCCAAGAATGGAATCTGGGGTAATTCGAATGAACATTTTTCTAATTTACAGAACAATGAATTTTTCCGTAGCCTGGAGAGAACTTCTGCCACATGTTGGTGGTGAGAGGGCAGGTCCTGTGAAAAAATCAATATGTCGTCCAGGTAGACGACGACACATACATATAATAAGTCCCGAAAAATCTCATTGATGAAGCCCTGAAAAACAGCGGGGGCATTACATAGCCCGAAAGGCATTACCAGATATTCGTAATGCCCGTCTCTGGTGTTAAACGCTGTCTTCCATTCGTCACCGGAACGAATTCTGATTAAATTGTAGGCACCACGAAGATCCAACTTAGTAAAAATACGGGCTCCCTTGATGCGGTCAAATAGCTCAGTGATCAACGGAATGGGATACCGATTCTTGATAGTAATGGCATTGAGTCCACGAAAATCTATACAAGGGCGTAATGATCCATCCTTCTTTTTGACAAAGAAGAACCCAGCTCCAGCGGGCGAGGTGGAAGGTCGAATGAACCCACGCTGGAGGTTCTCCCGTATATATTCAGATGTAGCTTGAGTTTCAGGTAACGAGAGTGGATAGACCCGGCCCCTGGGAGGAGTCTTGCCAGGAAGAAGGTCAATCGGACAATCCCAAGAACGATGAGGAGGAAGACGTTCAGACTGAGCTTTATCAAAAACATTGGTAAATGAAGCATATTGAGGAGGGAGTCCTGGTGAAATAGCTGAGATGGAAGCTTGCTGTACCTTGAGAGGAATGACTTGGGAAAGGCAATGATGGTGACATTCAGACCCCCAAGACGTGACTTGAGGGGTGCGCCAGTCAATCTGGGGAGAGTGACACTGAAGCCATGGAAGGCCTAGGACAATCGGACTTGTCGTAACAGGAAGAATTAAAAACGATATCTCTTCATGATGCAGAGCACCAATCTGAAGGGTTACTGGAGACGTACTCTGGGTGATGAGACCGTTGATGAGACGTGATCCATCGATAGCCGTCACAGTAATGGGAGTTTTTAAGGTAATCACTGGTAGAGACCATTGATTTACTAACGATTTGGAAATAAAATTTCCTGCTGCTCCGGAATCAATCAATGCCTGTGACTCAAAGGTTTTGGTAGCAAAGGAAATAGTCACATCAAAAGCGCAGACTTTAGATTTCATAGACGATGGAGAGGACTCCAGGGACCCTAACTTCACCTCTCCAGAACTAGTTAGGGCCTGGCATTTCCCGATCTCTTAGGGCAGGAGCTGAGAACATGAGTGGAATCAGCACAATAGATACAGAGTCTATTCTTGACTCTTCGTTTCCTCTCCTCAGAAGATAACTTGGAACGTCCTATCTCCATGGGAATCACAGCGGGTGACACTGGAAGAAATTGAGGGTTAGAGCGAAGAGGTGCTTTAGCAGAAGTCGTTTTATCAGCCTCTCTTTCACGAAATCTCATATCAACACCACGAGGCCTGATCTTACTGTCACGGGCACTAGGAGTCTTTACCCAGGGATCACCAGATGGTAGGCTTACCAGAGCAATGTAGATGGTAATCGAATACTCTGGTAGCTAGGTGATCACGGAACATGAAATGATGGCCGATGAGATGCTCAGGAAAGTCTATGACTAGCAACACTGGTAATAATGAGATAATAATACACAAGGAACTGTATGGACAAGGACACGTGAAGATAGTCAGTGGTCTGCGATAGCAAGTTGTACCACTGCTATAGGGAGGAGGAATGTCCAACAGAAACAAGGAGGTGATGAGAGTCAGCGGTCTGCGGGTAGCAAGTTGTACCGCTGTCTGAGTGAAGGAATGGAATCCAAGTGGAGGTATCCGGGTAGTCAGTGGTCTGCGGCAGCAAGTTGTACCACTGCTATGTGAGAGGATGATGGAACAGGTGATAACGGAAACAGGGATCAGTGGTCTGACATGAGCAAGTTGTACCACTGAATATATAGGTGAGGAGGTGCACAGGGGAAGACTGCAACACAGGATATACACAGGCACCTTATACACGATCCACAGTAATATGCACAATATAGATATACATATAGATATAAATGACTGAGCAGGTCTGCAATCTAGAAAGTCTCTTGAAGTAGTCCAGCACAATAATAACACAGTCAATGATGGCAATAGACTCAGCGGATAGCAGACTCCAGAGAGAACCAAACACAGTCCAGCAAGATATGCAATACACAGCACAGTCAATGAGAAGTATGCATACCGTGGTTCAGCAGTAGCAGTCAGATGGGATAGCAGCGGTACCTGAGCGGCGGGAGGCCGCCTGGATAGAAAGTCCCTGGATAGGTGAGGCAGCGGTCTAGCAGGTGCAGCGCACAGGTGAGTAGACCAACAGGGACACGAATTCACAGGAGTCAGCAACACGTGGAACTGGACTCATAGGAGACCCAGGAGAATGGAGATGATCCAGCAGAGGGTAGTAGATAAGATACAAATCAAATGCTGACAGGAGGGTAGAGACCAGTGGAACACGTGAAGGCGTGGAGAGTGGATCAGCAGGAGATGGAGGATAGCGCTGACCACAGCAGCAGGACTCAGCGGCACACGGAGGTAACCAGTAGCAACCACAGGAACCAACAGCGATGGGAAACAGGAGTGCAGCGCAGGGCAGGAGCTGTTGATCCTGAAGTGTAGCAGATGGTAATGAAAGCGGCAGGCTCGAGGAAGTCACAGCAAAGATGAGATGAGACTGTAGTGCACGGAGGCAGCGGATAGTAATCAGCTGGCAGTCACGATGATGAACACAGGCGAGTTGCAAGCAGGCGACTGTAGTGCACGGAGGCAGCGGATAGTAATCAGCTGGCAGTCACGATGTTGAACACAGGCGAGTTGCCAGCAGGAGACTGTAGTGCACGGAGGCAGCGGATAGGAATCAGCAAACAGACTTGATGAGAAGCAGGTGAGTGAAGTAAAAGCTGGAGTGCACGGAGGCAGCGGATAGCAATGAGCAAACAGTCACATAGATGTAAAATAACGTAGAAGTGGTTTAAAAGACTGTAGTGCACGGAGGCAGCGGATAGGAATCAGCAAACAGTCATGATGATACAGTTGATGGTAGAAGTGGTATGGAACCACAGTAGTAGAAGTGGTTTAGAAACCACAGGAATCAGCAGCGCTGAATACACGAGTAATACAGGAACACCTTCAGAGACTCATGAGGAATGAGACTCCAAGATCAGGCAACGTGGTGTTGACCACAGGTGCTTAATATAGGGAGTGTTGCCTGATCTGCCAATTGAGTTAAAGGGGTATACACTGAAGTATAGAAAAGGGCTGCGCATGCGCAGACCCTCAGGATGGTGGACGACCACGGTTCCTAAATGTCCGGGAAGAGGCACTCACGGTCCGGTGAGTGACAGCTATTTTATGAGCAGAGCACCGCAGATAACCTCCTCCCTTCAGGTTGTCTGTCTGACCACCCTTTGCCTTCAAAACAGCATCAATTCTTCTAGGTACACTTGCACACAGTTTTTGAAGGAACTCGGCAGGGAAGTTATTCCAAACATCTTGGAGAACTAACCACAGATCTTCTGTGGATGTAGGCTTGCTCAAACCCTTCTGTCTCTTAATGTAATCCCAGACAGACTCGATGGTGTAGAGATCAGTGCTCTGTGGGGACCATATCATCACTTCCAGGACTCCTTGTTCTTTTACACTGAAGATAGTTCTTAATGACATTGGGCCTGATTCATCAAGGAACGCATCTTGCTTTTTCCGCATTGTAAGTTGTGTAGCGTACTTTAAGTAAAACCGGGAGAAACGCAATCCAAATAAGCAACGCAAAGCCGTAAAACACACCCACCTGTGGTCCTTTAGGCAACGGATAATCTCAGCATGCACAACGGATTCTCATGGTTTCCCCTTCGCAACTCCCGTCTGGGCATGCGCAGAGACGATTATCGTATTATCCGCAAAATGCGCAAAAAGCATAGCTTGATTAATCCCATTGACTGTATGTTTGGGGTCATTGTCTTGCTGCAGAATTTGCTGGAATATTTGCAAACTTGCATGGAATCTCCACCATGTATCATTGATGTCTGCAGACACTCATTATTTATTGATCTCCAGCCCTTCCCCGAACAAACTGCCTTCCGTTATAGCCAAATATTTCAAATTTAGACTCATCAGTCCAGAGCGCCTGCTGCCATTTTTCTGCACCCCAGTTCCTATGTTTTCATGCAATGTTGAGTCACTTGGCCTTGTTTCCACGTTGAAGGTGTGGCTGTTTGGCCACAAATCTTCCTTGAAGGCCTCTTCTGGCCAGACTTCTCCTTCAGTAGATGGGTGAACCTGGGTCCCACTGTTTATTTTGCGTTCTAAGCTGATGGCACTGCAGGACATCATCCGATTTAGAAAGGAAGTAAGCATGATGTGTCCTTCATCTGGTGCACTAAGTTTCCTTGGCCGACCACTGCATCTACAGTCCTCAATGTTGCCTGTGGATTTGTGCTTCTTCAAAAAAGCTTGAACAGCACATCTTGAAACCTCTGTCTGCTTTGAAATCGTTGCCTGGGAGAGACGTTGGGCAGCACAGTGGCCTAGTGGTTAACACTTCTGCCTCACAGCACTGGGGTCCTGAGTTTGATTCCCGATCATGGCCTTATCTGTGTGGAGTTTGTATGTTCTCCCTGTGTTTGCGTGGGTTTCCTCTGGGTGCTCCGGTTTCCTCCCACACCCCAAAAACATACTAGTAGGTAAATTGGCTGCTGTCAAAAATTGACCCTAGTCTCTCCATCTCTGTCTGTCTGTCTCCCTGTCTGTCTGTGAGTGTGTGTCTATATTAGGGAATTTAGACTGTAAGCTCCAATGGTGCAGGGACTGATGTGAATGCGTTCTCTGTACAGCGCTGCGGAATCAGTGGCGCTATATAAATAAATGATGATGATGATGATGACGTTGCTGATGTAGTATTATTACCTTGTGTCTAGTTGCTGTGCTCAGTCTTGCCATGTAGTATGATCTGTGACATGAAACTGTCTTTCAAAACCTCACCTTTGCAGCAGAGTTTGGCTGTTCCTCACCCAGTTTTAAGCCTCCTACACAACTGTTTCTGTTTCAGTCATTGACTGTGTTTCAACCTACATATGAAAATGATGATCATTATCACCTCTTTGATATTATTGGTTAAACATACACGTGACTATAATCATTCAAAATCCCTGACTTTGTGCAAGTGTACCTAGTAGAATTGATGCTGTTTTGAAGGCAAAGGGTGGTCACATCAAATATTGATTTGATTTAGATTTCTCTTCTGTTCATTCAATTTGCATTTTGCTAATTGATAAAAAAAAAACTATTAACGCTTTTATTTTTTAAAGCATTCTTACCTTGCAGCATTTTTTCCGCACCTGCCTAAAACTTTATATATATACCTTTGTTGTGATGGTGCTACTCATCTTCTCCTTTTCTGTGCTGTATATTATTCATATTTATTGCCTTTATGACTCAGAATTGTTATTATGATTATATTATCTATTTTCTATTCTATCCTCACTGATTTCTTTATTTTGTACAGATGCAGATAGATGGTCTCTGTTAGACTACATGTTTATGTAAATAGAAGCGATAATAACATATCATAGGGATTTAGAGATATAGCTAAAAAGAAAGATATTTGTTGTGGATAACGCTGCCTTTATAATGCTATTTTATTATCTTCAGCTTATGATTTATTGTATATTCTGATTTATTCCAACAGTGAGTTATAGTACTTTAAAATTGGAATGAGCTTTGCTAGATAGATCAGCTCTCCATTAACTCTTATAGGGGGAGAATTTAATTTCCCACAATGTCCCGCGGAACGCCTCCAGAATGGTACTCCGCAGCGATGCAATATAAATATTTTTCCACGTACCCCATAGAAGTGAGCAGGAAAATCTGTGATGTTCTGTAGTACCTGGAACTGATTGCAGCTGGACATGGCCGTGAGGTCCATTTCATCGCAGGGAAATAAATCTTCCCCCCCATAGAGTAGCTATTCCTCCCAACTCACACACTTATTCTGTATCTTTTCTCCCTGTGATCCAGTTTTCGATCTATCCCTCCCTCCCCTCAATTTCTCATAAATATATTTTTCTTCTATCCACCATATGATCTATTTATTATACCAGAATTAAATACTGATGTAAACAAATCAAACCTTTAATTGGTTAGTTTTTGTTGTTAATGAAATAACAATAAAGTGTAATCATTTTAATATTCATTAAAAAAAATAAACAAAAACAGATATAGATCCTCTGCACTCACCATGCACAGACTGAGGTGCAAGAGGGGGTTGCCCATATTATATAGACAAAAAAACAGGGAAACTGCACTCTCCAAACATATAATTAATGCTGTAATAAGTACTGTTCTATATTAAAAACAGGGAATGTTAGTTCCGCATATTGCAATATATGTTAAGCTGACCAACTTACGACAAAGTCTTCCCATTCTGGTCAGTCCTAACATGATCAAATGCTATGCTATTTTATCTGGGCTTAAGGCTTACCTGCACACAGCTTTTAAAGGCAAGTCTTTCCCTAGCACTAGCAGCCATGGGAGACCTGGGACTCATCTGACACAAGTTAGAATTAATTAATGTAAAGAATGGGGTTCAAGAGTGATGGGACATACATTGTATAGACAAAAACAGACATAGATCCTCTGCAATCACCATGCACAGACTGGGGTGCAAGAGGGGGTTGCCCATATTATATTAGGGATGTGCACCGGCGACTTTTGAGGTCTCGTGTTTTGTGTTTTGGATCCGGATTTTCGTTATTTTTGGGGTTCGGATTTGTCTCGCAAAACACTTGACGAAAGGTCTCGGTTCGGATTTAAGGTTTTGGATTCGGATTTTTTTTGAAAAAAACATAAAAAGTTTAAAAATCAAGTTTTTGGGCTTATTTTCACTCCTACGCTATTATTAACCTCAATAACATTCAATAACAAGCATTTCCACTAATTTACAGTGTATTCTGAACACCTCACAATATAGTTATTAGTCCAAAACGTTGCAACGAGGTATCTTTCTGGACTGCGTAGAGGAGTGGGTCACCACAATATATATAATAAGAAAACCATCAACTTGTATGATTCGCAGCAATAAATGTACCTGGACTGCGTAGAGGAGTGGGTCACCACAATATATATTAAAAACCCTGAACTTGTATGATTCGCACCAATAAATGTACCTGGACTGCGTAGAGTAGTGGGCACTGGGCACCACAATAAAAAATATATAGAAAACCTTCAACAGGTCTGAATTACAACCAAAAATAGTATCTGGACTGCATAGAGGACTGGCCACTGGCCACCACAATATAATATATAGAAAACCTTCAACAGGTCAGAATTACACCCAAAAATAGTATCTGGACTGCATAGAGGACTGGCCACTGGCCACCACAATATAATATATAGAAAACCTTCAACAGGTCTGAATTACACCCAAAAATAGTATCTGGGCTGCATAGAGGACTGGCCACTGGCCACCACAATATAATATATAGAAAACCTTCAACAGGTCAGAATTACACCCAAAAATAGTATCTGGACTGCGTAGAGTAGTGGGCACTGGGCACTACAATATAATATATAGAAAACCTTCAACAGGTCTGAATTACACCCAAAAATAGTATCTGGGCTGCATAGAGGACTGGCCACTGGCCACCACAATATAATATATAGAAAACCTTCAACAGGTCAGAATTACACCCAAAAATAGTATCTGGACTGCGTAGAGTAGTGGGCACTGGGCACCACAATAAAATATATAAAAAACCTTCAACAGGTCTGCATTACACTGCACATACTGCTGCTCCTCCATCCTCTCCATCATATACATGTTGGAGTTTCAGCGTATGACAACCTCTTGTTTTTGATAATGTCAGTGCATTTTGAATATTTTTCAATTTGCCCCACACCATTGAATGTACTTTATCTATGATATGCATCTATCTATCTTGACTGCGTAGTGTGGTGGCCCCGGTACACAATTTGGTACCGAGGCCACAATATAATTAAAAAACCCTCCACGGGTCAGAATTCCACCAAAAAAGGGTATGGACTGCGTAGTGTGGTGGCCCCGGTACACAATTTGGTACCGAGGCCACAATATAATTAAAAAACCCTCCACGGGTCAGAATTCCACCAAAAAAGGGTATGGACTGCGTAGTGTGGTGGCCCCGGTACACAATTTGGTACCGAGGCCACAATATAATTAAAAAATTGGGCATCAACTGTCACCGTTGTTTAATATCTGATACACCTAAATATGGACTGCACAGTGGAGTGGCCCCGGTAGTAAATTTGGTGCCGGGGCCACAATACCTCCTCCAACTTCCAAGTGTAGTGTTTATAAAGACAGACAGCGTCGAAGTGTTATTAGTTGACTTTCTTAACCCTAAAATTGTCCCTGTTGCAAATATTCGTGCAATGGACAGTTACTTTTTTATTGAAAGACTCAAGCTTTCAAGTGTAGTGTTTATAAAATATAAACAACAATACAGTAGTTTTAGAGCACGTCAATACCTCTTGTTTTAAATTATGACAGGGCATTTTACTTTTGGTTTAATTTCTTGAATTTGTTTAAATGTGGTTTTACTTTTTGAACATGGCAAACTACTGTTGATTGGTCATATAATGCAAAAAAAAAAGTTCCAAGATGGAATTGTCCTTGGGCCCTCACACCCACCCTTATGTTGTTGAAATAGGACATGCACACTTTAACAAACCAATCATTTCAGCGACAGGGCCTACCAAACAACTGTGGCTGAAATGATTGGTTTGTTTGGGCCCCCACACCAATAAAACAATTCATCTCTCCCTGTACAAACTAAACAGGCTCTACTGAAGAAAGATGTGGTCCTCATCCTCAACCTCTGATTCCTCTCCCCCTACAGTGTGTACTTCCTCCTCCTCACACATTATCAATTCGTCCCCGCTGGACTCCACAACCACAGTCCCTCTGTACTGTCTGGAGGGCAGTGCTGTACTTCATTGAGGAATTGATTATTCAATTTTATAAACATCATTTTTTCAACGTTGTGAGGAAGCAACCTCCTTCGCCACTCACTGACCAGGTTCCCCGCTGCACTAAAAACTCTTTCCGAGTACACACTGGAGGGAGGACAACTCAGTTAAAAAATAGAGCCAGTTTGTACAGGGGCTTCCAAACTGCCTTTTGGAGTTCTACCACGTCACTACCTCTAGTTAATTTAGATTGCAAGGCTTGTAAATATAAATACTTTGAAGATAAAAAAAGCAGGCTGCACAGACTGTGGAGCTAGAAAGTGAAATTAAATGGACCACGTTACTTTGGTGGCTATCTATGCCCCCCCCCCCCCCCCGCGCTACACTTGTAGTTGAATATAAATAAAGCAGCCTGCATAGACTGTAGAACTAGAAATTCAAATATACAAAGAAATGGACAAATGCAGTTTGGTATCTGTCTGCATCAGATCCCCTCTCCACTAGGAGTAAAACAGAAAACTTTTCAGCCGTTATATAATCTAGAATATAAATAGAAATTGAGAAAGGCAATTTGGTATCTGTCTGCATCATAATCATCAACATCCTCCTCAGCGCCAGCTACATCAATATCCTCCTCCCAGTGTACAACATTCACACCTTCATTAGCCAAATCTGTAACTGAACTGTGGGTGATCCTTCCAGCATATGCAGAGGGCGTGCTGCAAATGCTGGATGGAGTCACCTCTTCCCGTACAGTGATGGGAAGGTCAGGGTTCACAACCAACAACACCCTTGGACTCGCCTTGGGGATTTGTGATGTCATCTGTTTAGAAGGCAGAGTTCTTTGCTGTTTTGTTGTTGTTGCTGACAGCATAACTCTCTTAAATTTTTTGTAGGGGGGGGGGAGGAGGGCTTAGATCCTTGGGTGAAGCTGGACCACTAGTCATGAACACGGGCCAGGGCCTAAGCCGTTCCTTGCCACTCCGTGTCGTAAATGGCATATTGCCAACTTTACGTTTCTCCTCAGATGATTTTAAGTTTCTCTTTTTGCTATTTTTTGAGAACTTGGGCTTTTTAGATTATACATGCCCTGTACTAGGAGATTGGGCATCGGGCTTGCCAGACGACGTTGATGGCATTTCATCGTCTATGTCATGACTAGTGGCAGCAGCTTCAGCATTAGGAGGAAGTGGGTCTCGATCTTTCCCTACTTTATCCTCCAAATTTTGGTTTTCCATTATATGTAGCACAAGAGAGCGTACCCCTAAAGCCACACACACTCGGCAAAGCCTTTAAAAATTATATGCGGCACAGGAGAGTAGCACTGGACTTATACTGCTGAATCAGTGAACTTTGTAATAGCAGTACAACTGGACTTATACACTGCTGAATCAGTGAACCTTGTAATAGCAGTACCACTGGACTTTTACTGCTGAACGTGTGAACTTGGTAATATTGCAGTACCAATGGGCTTATATACTGCTGGATTGGCTTTGCAAATTTGGTTATAATTTTTTTTTTTTTAATTTTTTATTTTAATTTGTTTTATAACTTTTTTTTTATTTTTTAAAAACTTGGGAATAATGGGGAAATAACTATGCCCTTAGAAGCACAGAGCACAGGACACAGCACCACTGGACTGAACAGGACACAGCGCAGGACCCAGCAGCACTACTGAACTCAGCAGGACAGAGCACAGGACACAGCACCACTGGACTGATACTGCAGAATGTGTGAACTTTGTAATATTGCAGAACCACTGGACTTTTACTGCTGAATGTGTGAACTTGGTAATATTGCAGTACCAATGGGCTTATACTGCAGGATTGGTTGTGCAAATTTTGTTGTAATTAAAAAAAAATGTAATTATTTTTTTGTATTTTTTTTAAATAACTTTTTTTTATTTTTTTTAAACACTTTGGAATATTGGGGAAATAATTATGCCCTTAGAAGCACAGAGCACAGGACACAGCACCACTGGACTGAACAGGACACAGCACAGGACCCAGCAGCACCACTGACCTCAGAAGGACAGAGCACAGGACACAGCACCACTGGACTGAGCACAGTACAGCACGAGATATAGCAGGACAGAGGACCACCTAACACACCCTCCCTCTACCCTGATCAATGCCCGAGTGAAGATGGCGGCGACTAGCGGGGAATTTATAGGATCCGAGTATTGCGAGATCCGACAACGGATTATGAGTCAGAGCCTCAGTTTCAGATTTGAATTTGGCGCCAATACCCGGATCATTCTCGGATCCGACTCGGATCGGCAACGTTCGGGTGGGCTCGGATTTCAAAAATCCGAGTGCGCTCATCTCTATATTATATAGACAAAAAAACAGGGATACCCTGCACTCTCCAAACACATAATAAATGCTGTAATAAGTACTGTTCTATATTAAAAACAGGGAATGTTAGTTCCACCTATTGCAATATATGTTAAGCTGGAAAAAAAATAAACCAATTTTATCTCCTTGACACTCAGGTTTCTTTTGGTAATTGGTGAGATATAAAACTAAAAAAGTCAAGGGGAGAAGATAAGATAAAATATGTTATGTGCAGCTGGAAAGCTATTTTTATGGTTATATTCTTGGAATATGTCTGGCACAGACGCTGTTTTAATCAAATACCCTTGGCCACACCGGAGAGTGCTGGAAAGTGATTCACATGACGTGGCTATTGCTTTCCTGGTAAACCGTCCGCTATCATTTGTCTTCTCCTTCACGTAGAGACAGTTTCTTGTTTTGTCTGGTTTGTGAAATAGAATATTGCAAATTATAATGGTCATTTCTTAAAACTTCTGTAACAAAGAAACCTGTTTTTATTTAAGTTTACAAAAGAAGAATCAGGCAGCATAGTTGGATTCATTTTAATGTATCTAGTTTTTCAGCTTCTGATACTGTGTAAAAACACTGCAGCAATGAGGGCACATCGTTATCATCATCATCATTTATTTATAAAGCGCCACTAATTCCGCAGCGCTGTACAGAGAACTCCTTCACATCAGTCCCTGCCCATAGGAGCTTACAGTCTAAAGTCCCTAACACACGCACAGACTAGGGTCAATTTGTTAGCATCCAATCAACCTACCAGTATGTTTTTGGAGTGTGGGAGGAATCCGGAGCACCCGGAGGAAACCCACGCAAACACAGGGAGAACATACAAACTCCACACAGATAACACCATGGTCGGGAATTAAACTCATGACCCATGTAAGGCAGAAGTGCTAACCACTATGCCACCATGTTACCCTAGCATTCTAGTTCTTAACCTTTTGTGATATAACACTCCTGTTTATCACCTGTCTGTGTGCTCATGGATGAGCGCATATTTTGCTCCAGGTACAGTTTATTATACTTTAAAGTACGCTGCATAGGTGTAGAAATACCGATGTAATCAAGGCATTTAAACTCTATAAATGTGATACATGGAATAAATGCTGACAAGATGTTTTCTTACGCTCAGTGATTAGTTAGGGCATAAACGAGGCTCCAACAAGTGGTATTTTAAGAGGAACATGGGCAAGTTGTAGTTAATTAAGGGAGTGGTCTAAATGTGATGGCAGGCAGGATTCTACCAGGACGATTTCATTTTTGTGCATCCCCATCCAAGTCCCACAAATGGCGGTGCCTATCTGAACCTGAACTGTCCAGGTCCACTCCTATTTTACGGTCTTTGGAGATGTCTCTTAAAGTGCTCCTCGGTATGCAGACAGGCAAGCAGAAAAATCTGGAGTAGCACACTGTGCCAAAGTGTGGACATCACAGCAGGGTCTTACTGTCCCTTTAGTGCCATCTCTTTCTTTAACTGCAACTTTTCTAATAATGCTCAAGTTAGCTTCATTTGTTACCTAAATTATTCATGAAAGTGATGGGACAATAGGGATGTGTCTGTGACATGCGGCATTTTTGAGTGTTTGATGACCTGTGGTTCTCCAAGTGTTGTGATACTACAAGTTCCAACTAACCTTGTCAGCTATCGGCTGGCAAAGCATGCTGGGAGGTTTAGCTTCAAAACATCTAGACCCACAAGCTGTCCAGGCCTGTTTTAATAGGAAAAGACACTAGGTTTGGGTTAACTATGGGGCTTACTGATCTACAGCACCAGGCCGCCACTCACAAATACCCCCCATCACCCCTTGCAGAGCTCAAGATGGTAGCCTTGGTGTGCAGAGGTGAATCTCGCTTTGTGATATGGAAACCTTAGTAACATATATTTTATTTTATGATTTCCATGTATAGAATTATTGTTGTACATAACTTGTCTTTCTTAGAAATGTCTCCTGTCTACTTTGCTTGATACCATTTATCTGCAGTCCGCTGTCTCAAAATCCAGTTAGTGATGGGTGCACTAAGTAAGGGAGGAAGAGAGGGAGATGTAGGTGGTTGGAGGGAGACGCTAACCTCCAAAATGTTGGCCACACCCCCTGTAGGGGTATAGTATTGTTCACCATAGGCCCGTCATAATTTGCAGCTCCAGGCCCATGTGGCCCTTAATCTATTCTTGGAGGTACATTGGGCTCCTTTGCTCCATGCACATAGCAAATTGCTCTGAAAATCCCTTTCATTGCTGCCAAAGAAAAATGTACGTTCTGGGCAAAGAAAGAGATTTTCAGCACCAGACGGGGGGGCTTTTAAATAAAATGTTTGCTAGTGAGTGAGTTGGGTCATGTGACTGGCCAGGGTCAAAAGGGATTGGAAACAGCCACACCCCCTTTTCAGTTAAAATTGCACCTGCAACACCGAACACACATTCCGACAATAGACTAGGAAAATGGACAGGAATACAGTTGACTGGGAAATTTGTATAATTCTGTCCACTAGTCAAGTTTCTTCTGCAAGAATTCCTACAGATCATATTCAAGTGGAATTCAGGTATGTATCCATCATTTTTTACCAATAGCTTACAGAATTGGCTGGATCTTTTGTGCAAGTCAATGCGTTTTAACAAATACAGCCGTTTACAATACAATGAGTTCCCTGGGTATTTCTACACCGAGATAACTAATGACACTAATGACAAGTTTAGGAAACAATTCTCTATTGTAGTGGGCAGTGTGTTGCAGTCATGGTGTGGTGTAAAACAATTAAGAAGAGGAAAGATTAATCAGGAAGGCAATACTACAGTACTATTTACACAGTTATGTTGCACCTGCAGTGAGCACAGATGTGTACAGTAGTCTGAGCTACTAATAGCCACAAAGATCATCAATGAATTTTCCCCTAATACAATCGAGTAGGATGAGTGTCTTAGGACTCTATATATTGCTACAGGTATGTGATGTTTGCTAACATTCCATGTACAGTGATTAACCTGATTCTCCATTGGGCTGTTAATAAGTCACTGAAATTTTGGTGAATCAGGTGTGATTTACAAATTACTTTGCAAATCTGAAAATTGTCCACATTTCAGAGTTCACCAAACTATTTTTCCATCTCTAAATGTAAATTCTTACACTGATGTCAAAATAGCATTAATGTATATTAAAAAATAAACCCACTTACACAAAGGAAAACCTGTATGTAAGATACAATATATATGTATTATGTCAAAATGAGACTCTATCATAGGATTAAATGAGATTATGCAGGGAATGGGGAAACGCTACGTGGGAAGACAACATTTTCTTATGTTCTTTAAATAAGAGGTAAAATTATTTATAAATGTTATTTTTTTAAACTTAACTTATACTTGCAGTCTTCTTATATTTGCAGTTTGAATTGTTTCCTGGCATGACATGAAAACAGACAGCTGGCATGTAATATTTCAGGTTTCTTAACATTTTCACTTGAATCCCCTTCAGCTTTCGTGTGCTACAATTAGCAAGGATAGTCTTACGTCGCTTTTGCCTCAGAGCTAATGCATAATAAAATAGCATATAAGTGGTTGGTCAAGTCTTCATGCGCTGTGGATAATATATATATTTCGTATCTAAAATGACACTGCTGTCTTTAAATCATATATGAATTTGTGACCTTCACCTTGGATAAGAGGTAGATTATAGCATTGCATTCGGTCACGTCCCATTGTGTTGTTAATTTCTGAGCTAAATAGTGTTTGCTTATCTACTTTTTGGCTTTCCTTTAGAAAAAAATGAAGGCAATTCCCTAACCTTGCTTAAAGGTACAATATAAATGCATTTGTGGAAGTTCCAAGACAGCAATAAAATTGGCATATACCTAAGAACCAACATAAAACTTGATGTGAGCGTGAGATTACAAGGGCTTGGTCACCTAGCCTGCCAGTGGCTGTCATCAGTGCCAGCTAGAGCATACTACACCCTAAATGAAGGTTAACGACCTACGGTCTTAACAATGACATTCAGTAAAGCTGGGTACACACTACAGAGATTTCGAGCAACTTTTTATGCAGAGTGATTTTACATGCGATCGATGGTCCGATCGCTTGGTCCATGGACTGCATACACACTAGCCTTGTTTAGGACGATAAAGGGAAGATCGGACGTCCCTTTAGCGACTTTTTACAGCCATGTTGTCATGGGCAATGACCAGGGCCCGATTAAGGGTTCCGGCTGCCCTAGGCTATTTCAGCCGTAGCGCCCCCACCCCCCCTCCAGCCACCTCACCTGCCCCCTTCGGCCACCTCACCTGCCCATCTGCCGCCCCTCCCCCCGAGACATTAGAATGGACTTACCTGCTGTGGAGTCCTCTCTTCAGCGCTGTGTATGACAGGCAGTCTGGCAGCGATTGCTGCTAGCTGCCTGTCGGTGTGGCCGCGGGCGCTTTTTTTACTCTGGTGGTCACGTGAAATGTGGAAGTCCTGATCTCACGTGACCAGAGTAAGAAGCGCCTGCGGCCACACTGACAGGCAGCTTGCAGCGATCGCTGCCAGACTGCCTGTCATGTGATAGTGACAGTCGGGACCGCTCCTTTAGACCAGTGGCGGTCCCGATGACTCCGTTTGCCACATTTAGGGAAAAAAAAAAAAACATTTCAGTGACGTTGCGCCCCCCTGGCTCCAGCGCCCCAGGCTGCAGCCTGGTCAGCCTATTGGCTGATCAGGCCCTGGCAATGACTGTAATTTCGTACTCACTGTTGTGGATCGGTCGGAAGTTGATACACACTGCACAGCGGAAACGAGATTGGACCGAAAATATTAAACGGTACGACCAACCAAATGAGACGATAATCGTCCATTTGGGCAGACTTTCGACCATCGTGTCACTGCACACACTGACCCGAATTTTGAACAAGCGGTCATATGTCGCCTGTTTGAGCCGATTATTGGATGAAAACAGTGTAGTGTGTTCCCAGCTTTACTCTAGAGAACTAGATATTATGGGAATAAAACACAGGCGAACCTTCAAAAAAAGGAAAAGTAGAGGTGTTGCCCATAGCATCCAAACAGATTCTAGCTCTCATTTTCTAGATTGTACTTTATAAATGATAGCTAGAATGTGATTTGCAGCTATGGACGACACCTCTCCTTTTAGAACATTTTGATAAATGTACGACATCTGTATAGAATGTATATCCTGCACTGAGGATGGGGGGGTGGGATTTCTCACATATTGCACAAATGTATTGGAAGAGGTTAATGCTTCTGTAAGGTAAACTTCAATGTAAGAGACTCTCAGTTCATTTCACAAACCTGTACAAGAGTGCTGGCTGGTTGTTTTAAGAGTGCCAAGATCTGTCTCACTTCCACCATGATTGCTGCAATTAGCATTAAAAGTGAATGCAATGTGCTGCTTCCTTTTTAAAAGGAAATCCTGTGACATCACTTCCGCAGCAGAGGCCAGTCCCAGGGCAGTGCAGGAGAGACTGGTACCAGATCTCGCTTACATTATTAAATTCTAGCAAACTGTGTCTAATGGAAGCAACTTTGATAGATTCAATTTACACTGAATCATTATGTGCTGGTAAAAGTGAGATCTATCAAACAAACCATGGTCTCCTCAAATTAATAATAATAATAATCATAATAATAATGTGACTGGATCACTGATAAATAACTTATTTGTGGCTGGAACATATAGAAATAATTTATTGTAGAAATGTATTTCAGGCACCAATGTATAATTTGAAATGTACTTATCGTGTTACATTGGGAAGTGTTTTGTATGCAAGTGTCATTGTTTGTGTTTGCTAGAGGAAATCTGTTTGCTGATAGCAGGATATATTAAGGAAGTCTTTATGTGAAGTGACAAAAACCTGTTTATCTTGTATACTCAGCAGGGGGCCGCTGCCTGGCTGTCTGGCATTACTGGATCTCAGATAATGCAAGCATCAAGTTTTAGCACATTACAGAGAATTGTAAATATTGTTAGCTTTGCATTGCATGTAAATCTATGTTTGGGTAAACAAATTGCATCCTGATTCTAAAAATAGCCTGTGAGGCTGTGCTCAAATTGTTCTTTCTTGCTTCATCTGACCTGCTCCTGGTACCTTCAACCAGTGTGAGCAAATAAACATCACTTGCTTCAGCTTGGAAACTTCCTGTGACCTACAGATTAGACCCAAAATCTAATCTGTTCCCGGCTGTTACCGAGGTTTGGACCCAGCTTTTTCCGGTACCACCACTCTGCCTGCTACCCAGCAGCTCTGGCCAGTGTAATAGGCCAGAGGGGATCCATCCACAGCAACCCTGATCAATCAGAAAAGGTCAGGAGTGCCAGCCCAGGTACACCAGCAAGGGGTACATTAGCAGTGTCAGTTACCCAGAAGACCCGGTACTGGATACCGGTAAGGAGTCCAGTGGTGACAGTATTTGTAAGCCCCTCGTACTGCCACAAGAGGGCGCATTTGGGATAACGAAAGGGAACGGTGGCAAAGTAAGCCCAGCCGGTTCCCAGCAAAAGCAGACAGGGTGACATAGGCAGTCCATCCTGTCACAAATAATAATAATAGGAAAAAGCAAATACGATAAGAGTAATAATCTACATCTTTACAGTACTATCACGTTATAAAGTATAAAAAAATAATATATATTTTGCTGCTCATGTAGAGTTGGACATACGTCTGTTTTTGTGTACAACATACACATTTCCGCACTGTTCATGCCCACCAAATATGCGCCCTTATGCAGCTTTCTGGAAATCTTACACTTAGACTTCTTACACTTGCAGAGGCAAAACAGAGGAGGGAAGGGCTGGGGCTGGATCAACAATACACAAGGATTGATGATGACAATCGCCAGAATAAACTACTGACTTACGACTGGCCAGTTGTGTTTTGACTCCTCCCACTGAGTATGTGTGGCTACTACATTATATTTATGTCACAGCTATTTTTTTGCATTACTTATCTAATATTTCTATATCTGTTTCAGAGAAAAAAAAATCCAATTTGAATTTTTTAGAAAGGCAACCAATATTTTCATCTAACCGTACTTTTAAATGGTAAATGTGATATGTGCATTTATTAATAACACTGTCCACAAACTGTTTTCTATTGTTTTCATATGACAAACCCAGACACTTGTCTGACCTGAAAATTGCTCTGGCTATAATCTCCGCTCCATAGTCCCTTTGTGTTACTAAATGCTCAACTGCACGGTGCTACCTCATAGCACCAGGGTCATGAGGTCGATTCAGACCAGGGGGTATATTTACTAAACTGCGGTTTTGAAAAAGGGAAGATATTGCCTATAGCAACCAATCAGATTCTAGTTATTTATTTAGTGCATTGTACAAAATGACAGCTAGAATCTGATTGGTTGCTATGGGCAACATCTCCACTTTTTCAAACCCACAGTTTATTAAATATACTCCTAGGACCCTGTCTGTGTGGACTTTGCATTGTCTCTCGATGTTTGTGTGGGTTTCTTTCCACAGTCCAAAAACATTCTGGTCGGTTATTTGGTTTCTAACAGTAATGCACCCTAGTGTGTGTGTGTGTAGTAGGCAATTTAGACTGTAATCTCCAATGCAGAAGGGACGGATTTAAATGATTTCATGTTCCCTGTACAGCACTGTGTATTGTGATTAACATTATGTAAATAAATAATAATAATTTATCCTGTTAATCTAAATCTTGAAGCAATAAGCAGTGTGAGATGGAAAAGGGGGCTTGTTCTGGAAAGACAGGTACACAAGGGAGCGACATTCTCAGAGCTTATATTCACTAATCTATTCCGTCTACATCTAAAATATAGGATGATAGTATCTGGTTGCTTTTAACTTGTAATAAAATAATATGTTATTTTCTCTTTACGACTTACGAGAATTCCCTAATACACTTGGCAGTTTTTTTCCTCCCTCTCTTATTACTTGTTTGATATTGCTGTGTTTGATATTTATGTTTTTCCTGATGTGTTTTATGTTATATTGTAATGGTAGTCATACTACATATGTTTTATGTAGCACGTATTTGTACTTTTTTTTTACATTATTTATGTCTTTCTGAACATATGGTATGCAGAACTGATATAGTAAATATCTGTTATACGGGGAGCCTTCACGGAGAATAATTACAGTTCTAATCCTGCTGCTATGAGCTCTCTCCATGTAGTATACACACGTCCCAGCAAATCCTTTAAAATGCATATGGTTAATGTAATTTCCTTCACGCACCTTACCAACCTTCGTATTCTATAAATGTAACTTTAACTAACCAAATAAACTCACAGACACGTATTAACTTTTGGTAAAAGTTCGCAGTTTTATTAATAATAAATTAATTTAAAATTACGAATGGTGGTGGCGAGAGCAAAACGCAGTCAGTGAACAACCAATCATTTAACCAAATAGTGCAATGCCAAGATGGCATTGAAACTAAACCAAGGAATAATCCCTTAACATTGGCCGGTGCTAAAACAGGCGTCAGCGTGACTGCTCCCCTCTGGACTCAACATTGACGGCCACGCAAAGCACGCCAAGGGATCCTCCACGCAGAAGGATCAAGAGTGATGTTACTTCGAAAGGGGCAGTGATGTGTGGCCAAATTGCACAAGCACCGTTGTGATTAGTTGCTGACTGCATCTCTCTCCTACCCACAGCTGGTACCCTTTAACGGGTTCCCAACCCGCCACCACGAGATCTGACCAGCGAACCTAATTGCTCATAAATCTCACAAATAAACAAAACTAGACCCACATTATTCAAGTGAACACCTTCAGGTCGAAATAAGTGTGTTTTGTCTGTCTTAATGGATTGGTGGAAAATATCCATACCTCCTAAATCTCTAACCACCCATCCCGTGACACTATTTATTTTTCTTAACAATTTAGTTCAAATTGAAGGCCGGATGGGAAACTTCCAAGACAGGCGTGGAACTATATTAGACCAACATAAAATTACAGTTGGCCATCGTGCATGTATAGCACGCGAATCTTCTCTGATGTTAATAATCAAGGACAAAGATTTAGTATTACCAACATCATTACCGCCCAGGTGTAAAACTTCAATGTCAGGAGGCTGCGACTTTGCTAATTTGTCCTCTAGAAAAGGTAAGAGGGATGGCCAACATAAACCCCTCTTCCCAATCCACCTAAAATAAACTGGGCAGGGAAAATTTGACCAGTCACTTGCCAACTGATGTTTGGAAGCCCAATAAAAAAATGAATGGCCCATTATCCAAATCTGCATCTTCTGTCCTGTAAACCGGAGACAGAGAGAATTGATCATTTCAAGGATTTATAGAGGAATACTATCAATTCTGTTAAATGACAGGTTTAACTGGTGAGGGCTAGGATTCCAACCTGTAAAGATTTAACTAATGAGGAGTGGGATTCCAACCTGTAAAGGTTTAACTGGTGAACTGCCAACCTATAAAGGTTTACTGCCGCTACAGGGATATTTAAAATATAGACCAACCGGATGTGGTTTATGCACCATAACATAGAGTTAGGGGGACCAACCATTTATGGTTTACCAACTTGAAATAAGGTACCAACCTATCACGGTTTAACACGACTTAGCTAGAACACAGAAAGAAA
This sequence comes from Mixophyes fleayi, assembly GCF_038048845.1. Classification (NCBI taxonomy): domain Eukaryota; kingdom Metazoa; phylum Chordata; class Amphibia; order Anura; family Limnodynastidae; genus Mixophyes; species Mixophyes fleayi. Next base: position 433,571,604 of record NC_134402.1, on the reverse strand, counting down.
AAGGTACCAACCTGAACAGGTTTAACACCAGGAAAATGGGAGGGGTAGGAACGATAATGCAAGTGAAGGTAAAAAAAACATAAAACCCCGGAGGCTCACCACTAATCAAGCCTGTATCCATAGAAAAATGGGAAAATCCCTTCATGCCTCCGCTAAAACGATAAGCAGCTTTCACCCTAAATTACCGATGGAGGGAGAGAAATAGGAAGAGAAAGAGAAGAGGATAGTGGGGAAGGGGGAGAATTGGGAGAGGGTAAAAGGTAGAAGGTAGAAGAAACAATAACATTTATAAATGCAGTCTAATATACTTTTTTATAGGAATCTGATTTCGAGCGACCCAAAGATTTAATATCAGGGACAGAGGCCCCTCCTACGGCTGCAGCGGTAGCTGCCCCAATCTAAAAAGAGTGGGTCCCGTAGAATTTTGGGTCTAAACCAATTTTTTGCACCGCATTTAAAGATGGCATTAAACTGAAATTTAGAAAGTGGTGATCCGTCAATGTGAACCAACCATGAGTCACCCTCTCTGGGACGAATCTCTGCCAATTTAACGCACGAAACCACCAGACATATGGTTATATCATTGCTAGCGGGCAAGGTAATCCACTGCCCTTTATTATATTTGTCCATCTTAGAGTACAAAATCTTAACTGAAACATGTGTATTGGAAACTAACGTGTGTTTTGCCAACAAGGCTGAACCTATAGAAATTCTGGAGGTAGCTACCAGCCCACTAAACCTAAAACCTGCATGAAATGCCCTGGAAAAAGCTGTGCTAAATAATATAGACTCATAATCTCTTGAAGTTACCTCCACAAGAAACCTATGAACTGTTTAAGTAAAGGAACAGTAATTGGACGCCTCTTATCAGCCCCAGTGGGGCGAAACTTAGCCCAGCCCCTCATGGCCTTGGAAATTGCAAAACCTCTTATAGGATCTGATTTATTATGCAAACAAGCCACAAAAGATAGGCCCCTATGATTGAAGCCATGGTGGACTTATTCACACCACTTCTATATTATTCCCACATAAAATCTAGCATCTCCTCTGTCTGACCTGAAGTACTTGTGGCCTTGGAACGTAAGAAAACTTCCCACTGACGCCAGACCGCTTGATGAGCTCGTCTTGTAGATTGAGCAAAAGACGACTCCGCCATCCCGATCATCCCATAATGGTGTCTATTTTGATGCCCAGAAATGATAGACATGTGGAAGGTGCCTCAGTCTTATCATGCGCCACTGGGACCCCCATGACTGCGAACCAAGCCTTTGTTGAAAAAAGGGTATCCGCACAAACTGAGGAAGAAAGAGGACCTGTAAACAAAAATCATCCAAATAATGGGTGATTCCTCTGTGCCCTTTTCCTGCTTGTACGCACCAATGCAGGAAGGAGCTGAACTGCTCAAAAAAGACGCATGACACTGAGCATCCCATGGGAAGGCAGCGGTCAACGTAGAAACCATCCTCTAATTTAAAACCCATGAATCTGAAAGATTCTGGCTGAAGAGGAAGAAGTTTGAACGCTGACTCTATATCTAGTTTGGCTATTAAAGCCCCTTGACCGAATGCCCTGACCATAGCCTAATCCTCATCAAAAGACTGGTAATTCACCAAGCTATGGCTCGAGTCTATGGCGTCATTAACTGAAAACCCGGGAGGATGGGACAAATGTTGTATCAAACGATATTTGCCCACAGCCTTCTTGAGGGCAACCCCTACTGGGGAAATTATCAAACCTGGAATCGGAGGGGAGGTAAAAGGGCCAAGCATGTGGCCCAAACTAACTTCATTCATAACTTTCTCCTTCATAAATCCTGGGAGCAGGAATGCTGACTTCAGATTCCGCCCCGCAAATTACCTATCCTCCCCTATTACTGGAAGTTGAAAACCGTGAAGGAAACCTTGAGCAAGGAAACTAGCTTGTGCACCATCTGGGAAAAAACTTAGCCAAGTACTCAAAACATATCTGGCACCGCTGCAGCACAGATGCTTGAGGCACTGAAACAAACAAAATGATAGCCACATCCACAATGACCGAAGGTTTATCATTACCTATTACATTACTAACGATAAGCGCGGACCCTCAGGGAGTGCTGAAGTGCTAACAGAGAAACCTGGGGGCGGCAAAGGTTCTGGTCAGGTATTGGTAATGGAGAAACAGATTTTGGTCTGGGGAAGGAATATGTACAGGCCATGACATGGCAGAATTATGGGCAAAGTAGAAAAATTCATTAGAAGGAGGGGGATAAGGTGCAATCCAATTTTGGGAAGAAAGCAGGGACCGGATCTCTCAATGCCACCGGTGGAAGGGCCAAGGGGAGGGGTGGAGTGGCTGATAATGATTGAAAATTGCCAGCCTGTGTGTAAAAAGAAGGGGAATGACCACCAATGCCAGTGGTGCTGACATATGGAAGCACCAGATGATTTGCCCGGGTTGCGTGCGATGTAGGTGAACGGGAATATTGTGCGGGGAACAATGAGGAAAGTGCCGTGTGGGAATATGACAGGGGGGCATTGGAGGGCTGAAAACTCACATCATGGGTAAAAGAGGGACAAGCTCTATCCCTCATCCACCCCTCAGGCATGAGTTGGGGGGGATTCTATTACGATGTATATTATTATCTACAACATTAGTATTCAGCCAAGGACTAGGAGGGCATAGAAACAATTACACCTCTTTGAGAATTCTTATTTAAATCCCATGAAGCTGCCAGGGATTGAACACCTACAGGGGAACTATATGATGCAGCCAAGTTTTCCAAGCCACTACTGTTACCTGCAGACTGAGGAATTCCTCCTCTAAGAGGTGGAGTCTTAGGATCCATCAAATTTGCCCTTATTCTGGCAGAGAGAAGAGAAGGAGATCTCCTCCTCTGCCTTATATGTGCCCCTGCAACTGCCATTCCGTCTCCAGAGCCTGGCAGCATCACTGCCCACTCTGGAGAATGTGACCTGCGGGCAACCCACTCTCCCCCCGTGTCTGTAGCTCCGACAGAGCTCAGATGTTGGGGAAGCCCCTGCTGCCTGCCCTGTAGTGCTCGGCCGACTGCTCTGACTTTGCGTGCCGGAGCTCTGCCTGCCGGGGACTGCAGGGCTCGTGTTAGAGGACGGATGCAGGCTCCCTGACAGAAGCTGCGACCCGTCCCAGAGATGCACTGGGGGTGCAGCTGACCTTTTTGGTCTAGGCATCCCTCCAGCGATATCCGCATAGATAAGATTAAACAAAAGGAGGTGAAAATGGAGAAAAAGGGGGGGGGGGGGTTGGAGTGGATGGAAACAGAATAGATGAATTGGAGGGAGGGGGATGAAGGGATATAGGAGAAAGGGGGGTGAGTGGTAGAGGTAGATGGATTGACAGAAAAGGAATGAGGTGGGACAGAGAGCAGAGAAAGATTGACAGAAAATATAAGTAGAGGAAATAAAGAAGATTAAAAGAGAGGAGAAGTAAATATACCCTTTAATAAAATCAAAAGATATAAAGATAACAAATCGTATCTTATCGTCCAGGGAGCTCCTTCATCCGAGAAAGTGCGGGAAGAAAAGAACCAGCATTCCATGGGAAGTAATATGAAGAGACTATACCGCTCCTCATGAATTCTATTGGCTGGATATCAGAACACTTTAACCCCGAATGGGTAAGTGCCAGAAACCCATAAAGCATGCCTTTAACTGCCTTCAGCTTAATGGCTTCACTTAACATATTGCCACATTGTTTGACAACATTTAAATCATAGTGGTCTTCTTCCACAGGCAACAAGATCAACAGTGTGGAATTTCCCCGCATTAGTAGAGCTGAGCTAATGACAGCCAATTAATTCTGTCATGTGGCGCGGTTGGGTAAGACTTGGAACACTTAATGCCAAATATCACAAGCAAGGCATGCAAAATTTCATGACCAAATGCAGAACAAACAAAATATTTTGATGAACCCTGAAAATTTTACTCTCGAGTCATTTGGCTATTGCATAGACATTAACCATGGCAACTCTTGGTAAATACAGGGAACAGTCTCTGGGTCATTAAGGAACGCATCTTAATGACCCAACGCATCTCTGTTTTTGTGCAAATCGTACGCAATTCCCTTCTGTGCATGCCCAGAACGATGACAGTCCTGAGTCAGTATCGTATGCATGATATAACTTGTCTGCAATCAGATGCAGCTGTAAAAATGTATTTTATGTACAGTTTAGGACATTTAGGACAGCCTAACCCTAATGTTAGGAAAAAAAAATGTGTAACATTTTATTTTATACAATTTCCATTTCTAATCATAAAAGACTATATTATTGACAGGTAACATTAATTGATTAATATTTTTTCTTCTGTGCGTTCTTTTGAGATTTCCTATTCCACATATGTTTTGTACGCATCCTGCGGTGTCTGGTCTAGTACAGTAGAGTGAACCTAAACCCATAGTCAACACCACACGTATCTTGAGATCCGTTCCTTGCTGACTCTGGGACTATGCAGAGTTGACTTACGTGCCGTTGAGAACAACTGAATGATACTGAAACAATGGACTAGTCTGCATGCTAACAATACAAGTTGGCAGTTATGTTAACTACTTTCAAAATAGAATATACATAAGCTTAAATATGACTGAGAAATATAGGGAATTAGAGGGCTAGAAAAAGTATATGTTTTTGTAGTCCGCAGTTGACGGGTTGAGATGATATTAATACCTTGTTTCCCCACAATACCCCTAGGACCCTGTATGCGTGGAGTTTGTATTGTCTCCCAATGTTTGTGTGGGTTTCCTTCCACGGTCCAAAAACATAGTGGCCGGTTATTTGGTTTCAAACAGTAATGCACCCTAGTGTGTGTGTGTAGTAGGCAATTTAGACTGTAATCTCCAATGCAGAAGGGATGGATTTAAATGATGTCATGTTCCCTGTACAGCACTGCGTAATGTGATTGACATTATGTAAATAAATAATAATAATTTATCCTGTTAATCTAAATCTTGAAACAATAAGCAGTGTGAGATGGAAAAGGAGGCTTGTTCTGGAAAGACAGGTACACAAGGGAGCGATATCCTCAGAGCTTATATTCACTAAGCTATTCCGTCTACATCTAAAATATAGGATGATAGTATCTGGTTGCTTTCATCTTGTATTAAAATAAAATGTTATTTTCTCTTTACGACTTACGAGAATTCCCTAACACATTTGGCGTTTTATTTTTTACTCCCTGTCTTATTACTTGTTTGATATTGGTGTGTTTGATTTTTATGTTTTTCCTGATGTGTTTTATGTTATATTGTAATGATAGTCATACTATACATGTTTTATGTACCACATATTTGTACTTTTTTTTTTACATTATTTATGTTTTACCGAACATATGGTATGCAGAACTGATATAGTAAATATCTGTTATACGGGGTACCTTCACGGAGAATAATTACAGTTTTACTCCTGCTGTTATGAGCTCCCTCCATGTAGTATACACACGCCCCAGCAAATCCTTTTTTTGCCACATTGTTTGACAACATTTAAATCATAGATGTCTTCTTCCACAGGCAACAAGATCAGCAGTGTGGCTGCCAGATGCAGCAACAAAGGACAGGTTACAGGTTGAAGAGTAGAAGGCAAAGGGGGCAATGGGCTCAATTGTAGATATGAGCAAAATTACAGCATAAGGTCTTAGGAAATAAGTTTTGCGGTGGAGCAGGACGTTTTGCTGAGTTGCGAAGTTCCAGAAATACAATTCCGAGTTCCGCTTCTG